>NC_137114.1:55449092-55598043 GCF_949357685.1 Gobio gobio
CCCCAGATAGATTTCGTTTGATTGACTCAACTGAAACATCAGTTGAAATCCCTGTTATCACTCACTTCCTATTCACCCATTTCCTTTCCTCCATTCCTGTACAACAGTGGTCGCCAACCTGTCAATCGCGATCGACTGGTAGATCTTTATCACTGTCCCGGTAGCTCCCGATAAATAACCGAAAAATAAGTAACATCATGTAACAAGTAGAATTAGGTACTGCTCCTTTAAGGCAGAACGCACTCGGGGTGCAGTCTGTGTATGGAGCACGAGCTGTGACCATCGCATGTTTGCATGTAATATTTCTGTAGCTTAGTTTATTTTCTGTTCAGTAACGCGGTTGTTAGTGGAGTGTTTTGCAAATTGCCCCATATGTGCGTGGGATCGACAACGCTGATAATAAGCCCCTGTGAAATATCAGATACGTGAGTTTTGCTTACACTTGGCTACAACCATTCAGGCCAGCTATCCGGCCTCTCTGTGTAAAGCGTTAAGCCCCGTTTACACCGCCAGCGACAAAGGGACACGATCCCATTCATTTCAATGGAGCGCTGGCGACTTCCGGCGACACGAGCGACAGTGACCGTTGGCGACAGAATGTGGGCGTGTCAAGCGACGCGAGACACGCGACAAAAGTTCAGAAATTTCAACTTTATGCAAATGAGAAGCGATTTTCGCGAGCGACAACCAATAGACCCTTCTCACAACTTCCGTATTTGCGACCGGAAATACGCAATCGTCGTGATAATCTTCTTCCTCGTCGGGCAGGGATACAGGTAAACAAGTGGCGCAAGCAACGAGCAAGTGTGATTGTAGCTTACTGGGCTGTTCTTGTTATTCCCAAAAGCAGCCATATCTGTCGTTTCATTCCTTCCCTGTTGATGTTGGAGTTTGACGGAAATGGATTCAGGCTATCCTGCGGGATGAAGGACCAAACTTCCCTGCTCATGTCCTAACTTACAAGCCTTTCAACGCAAAGCGGCATATGACGCACCTCTGTGGGGAAATATATAAACGATTTTTTTTAAACTAATATTTATATATATATATGACCATTATATGTATATAACCATTATTAACTGAAATCTATTTAAATGTTTCTCAGGCTGTTCACTGACTACTAAAATAAACACGCATGCTTAAATGGATGTTGCCTCGTTGTCACAAAACAGGAAATAACAGGCGGCAGGCAAAGATTAGGGATCCAAATGCAGGGGAGAATTTAATGAAACAAACAATCAAAAATCAGGAACAAAATAACACTGAGAAAAATAAACAATCAGAAGCAGGACTCCGGAACAAAACAAATCAGAAAACCAGAGAACTGGGAACAGGATCACCTGCATTACATGAAACATTAAACAACGACCGACAGAGAACCAGAGAAAACATGGGCTTTATATACACACAGGGGAGATTAGCTAAATGAGATAACAAGGGGTGTGGTGAATGGGAACACCTGGGAAAACTAATCGACATGGAAAAACTACAAAGAACTACAAAACTCCACAGGAACAGAACACAGAAAAGAACACAGAACCTAGTCACAAATAACTTCAACATAAAAGTCCCAAAAGTGCAAAACACAGAACAGATGTGACATTACCCCCCCTCAAAGGAGCGGCTTCCAGACGCTCCAGAACCAGTCACGGAGGGAGGTGAAGTGGTGGCGGAACAGGGGGAGGGATGGAGGGTCAGGAGTGGGCACTGGAAGCTGGGTGGGACCTGGGGCAGATCGGGTGGCCTGGGTGGAAAAGGCTGGTCAGGAGGTTTGGGTGACACAGGCTGGTCAGGTGGCCAGTATACCACAGATGGGTCAGGTGGCCTGGGAGGAACAGACTGGTCATGTGGTTTGACTGACACAGGTTGGTCACGGAGCTGTGCAGACAACAGGCAACTGGGCTTGAACACAGACTGGTAGCGAACTTGGGCTGACTGCAGATTACTGGGCTGGGACAAAAACTGGTGCGGAGCCCTCTCTGGGTACTGTGCAGGGGGCGGAGCCCTCTCTGGACTCTCTGCACGGGCCGGAGCCCTCTTTGGACTCTCTGCACGGGCCGGAGCCCTCTCTGGGCTCTGTGCAGGCGGCGGAGCCCTCTCTGGACTCTCTGCACGGGCCGGAGCCCTCTCTGGACTCCCTGCACGGGCCGGAGCCCTCTCTGGGCTCTGTGCAGGCGGCGGAGCCCTCTCTGGACTCTCTGCATGGGCCGGAGCCCTCTCTGGGCTCTGTGCAGGCGGCGGAGCCCTCTCTGGGCTCTCTGCACGGGCCGGAGACCTCTCTGGGCTCTGTGCAGGCGGCGGAGACCTCTCTGGGCTCTGTGCAGGCGGAGGAGACCTCTCTGGGCTCTGTGCAGGCGGCGGAGACCTCTCTGGGCTCTGTGCAGGCGGCGGAGACCTCTCTGGGCTCTGTGCAGGCGGCGGAGAATTCTCTGGGCTCTGTGCAGGCGGCGGAGCCCTCTTTGGGCTCTCTGCACAGGCCGGAGCCCTCTCTGGGCTCTCTGCACAGGCCGGAGCCCTCTCTGGGCTCTCTGCACAGGCCGGAGCCCTCTCTGGGCTCTGTGCAGGCGGCGGGGCCCTCTCTGGGCTCTGGGTACGGGTAGATGGCCCAGGTGTGATGGCCATCCCGGCTGAAATCCTCACCGCAAGGATGTCAGCGGCTCGCACAGAGCAAAGTGCCGTGTCTTCCAGCCTCGAAGCCAGTCTCCCGTATCTCTGGGTTGCCCTAAAGTCCTCTTCCACTGAGACCATGGCCACCGGTATCTCCGACCTGGTGACCCCCGCCACCAATGCTGAGCCGCTCAGCTGAAGTGCACAGGCCGCGTAGCACTCCAGTGTCCAGTCAGGATCCCATAGTGGCAAGCGTGAACGGAGTGGCTCTGATAGTCCCCCACGAAAGAAGATCATCAGGCATGCTTCACTCATTTTAGTCAGGCGTGCCAGCCTGATAAATTCCAGCACATAGTCCTCAGTGCTTTGCTCTCCTTGACAGAGATGCGTTATTCTCCCCGCTGGATCCATACTTGGGTCGGTCGTTCTGTCACAAAACAGGAAATAACAGGCGGCAGGCAAAGATTAGGGATCCAAATGCAGGGGAGAATTTAATGAAACAAACAATCAAAAATCAGGAACAAAATAACACTGAGAAAAATAAACAATCAAAAGCAGGACTCCGGAACAAAACAAATCAGAAAACCAGAGAACTGGGAACAGGATCACCTGCATTACATGAAACATTAAACAACGACCGACAGAGAACCAGAGAAAACATGGGCTTTATATACACACAGGGGAGATTAGCTAAATGAGATAACAAGGGGTGTGGTGAATGGGAACACCTGGGAAAACTAATCGACATGGAAAAACTACAAAGAACTACAAAACTCCACAGGAACAGAACACAGAAAAGAACACAGAACCTAGTCACAAATAACTTCAACATAAAAGTCCCAAAAGTGCAAAACACAGAACAGATGTGACACTCGTGAGTCGTGTATATATTTTTTATTTTAAAAATGTATGATATTTTATTTAATATATATAAAATTCACTTTTGCAAAATGCCTCAATACATATTGTGAATTTGTTTTGTTTTAAAACATAACGTGATGTTAATCAACATTTTGTATTATATTGTAAACATACAGTATTATAGTCTTTTAAAATAAAAACATATATAATTTTATTAAAAGTATTATGCTGTGTGTTAAAAAATAGAATTGTGCACACTGCATGATGTTTAAACTATTTTGAACTGTAGCCAATGTCCACAAACAAGATATCATCTTGGTCAAGGAAGACGTCATGTAATGCTGGTTCTTTATAGCGACGTAATATGAGACTTATGTAAATAGGCCTAATTGTTCATTTCCATCAAATGTAATTATTTGGCAAATCCATTAGCGAAGTTGTGTAGACTCGCTGATCCATTTTCTCTTGGCCGGGTATGCTTTTCTGATGTGTTGGCGCTTGACAGGAACTCCGGATCCGCAACGATTACGTATTTCCGTTTTTTGTGAGAAAGGTCTATAGGAGTGAAGTCAGTGGAGTGCGTGTGATCTGTCTGCTCACTACTACTGCGGTGTCGTGTCAAGATGGAGGAGAAGTTGATTTTAGCTGTTAGCAATTTCCCTGTTATTTACGATATGTCTCTGTGTACATACAGAGACACATTTAAAAAAAAATGATGCATGGAAAAACGTGTCTGGGATTGTGGGGATATCAAGTAAGTTTTGACTAAACTACATGCTATAATGGTCTACCTATTACAGCGATGGCAAAAAGCAGGCGTTGTTCATCGTTCATTGTTAACAATTAAATTCCCTCCGAAATGTTTGTTTTCAGCGACAAACGGAGGAGGGTGATCTGCTAATGATGTTTATAGGCAACCTGTAGTGGGAACGCCCACTAGCGACAAAATCGCTGGCGGTGTGAACGGGGCTTTACAAACACATTATCAAGGCTCGAAATCGCTCCATATTGCTCCCAAAATGTATTTCTCTGCAACCTCAAAATTTGCACTGCACAAATCGAACAATGTTATAGCCAGATATGACGGCGCTACTGCAGCACGCATCGCCGCAGACGATCAGCTGAAGATCTCTTCAGCAAACTACAGCGACTGAAAGTCAAAGTTGCAGATGCTCAATACACAATCATCGTCATTAAAAGATTAGCTGAAATTAGCTGTTGATCAATAAAATGCAGCTCATATTTGTTGATTTCGGTGATGTGAACTCCATTAAAAATGCATATTGCGTGGGAATTGTAGGTCGGATGTATATCCGTTTTGCGGATGTAAATGGAATCGTTCTGATAAATCAGAGATATCTGATCTGTAAAAACACATGAAGTGGACCAGGTATAAATAGGCCCAGCAAGATAACTGTTATGGATGCTTGAAATATAGCAAGAAAAATATAAATATTGAATTGGGGAGGGGGGTTACATGAATGCATCTCTGAACGAAACTCGCTGTCTTCAAGGTCCCGTTCTTCGTGTTTTTTTGAAGCTTTGATTGTGTGTACAGTGTGCAATATAACGTGTTCATGTTTCGCGTGTAAAAAAAACAGTATTTTTCACACAATTTACTGATCTGTATACCGCTGTTTTCACGGTCCTAAAAACAGCTGATGAGTTCCTGTTCTATGAAGTCCCTCCTTCAGAAATACGTAACGAGTTCTGATTGTGCCAGCGGTTCCCGTGTTGTGATTTGACCGCAGCTTAGCGCACCTGGCCCGGTTCCTGTGTTGTGATTTGACCGCAGCTTAGCGCATGTGGCACGGTTCCTGTGTTGTGATTCGACAAAGCTTAGCGCACGTAACTTGCACGGAAAGGTCACACCTCTTAACGGGGAGATGTATGCGCTCAATGATCTCTACAGCGTCCCTGGGAAAGCCAAACAAAGGGGATTTGACTCCGGGATGAAAATAACAGCGTCTCGACGACATGGCGAGTAACACACTGAAACGCAAGTCAAGTCAAGTCAACTTTATTTATATAGCGCTTTTCACAAAGTAGATTGTTTCAAAGCAGCTTTATAGTGTTAAACAGGAAAATAATGCAGCATAATTTTATTCAGCCGCATAGCCACTCCGGAAAAAACGCTGATGTCATCAGCCCATCTCAACCATCACACAGCGACAGTGTGGGCTTTAGATCAATAATTCGATCAGTAATTTAGTTTAAATGGTTAATTTAGTTTATTATTTAGATTTATTTCGATGTTTATTTGAAAAATTTAGTGTCCCCAACTGAGCACGCCAAGCCAGAGGCAACACTTCCTTTTCTCCACACTTCCTCTTCTCCACGTGGGACAGCAACAAGACCACGCCCCCTTTTTTGCGTATTCTTGTGGGCGGAGGTTAGTCTGTTCTACTGACGTCATTAAAGCAGGAAGTAGAGGGATGTAGTCCAAACCGGCCGTTCGCTGTAGGCTTTGAAAGGGAACTTCTGTTAAATAAAATATCTTACTTGGCATTGAACTTTGAGCTTTATAATTTTACAGGTATTATTTATGCTCTAACAGCAACATTACACACTAACTAAAGTTTGAACAGTGGGATCACGAAGAACGGGACCTTTCAGAATAGTTTCGATGGCATTTTTACAGCAGGCTACCCAAAGAAACACTTCTTTTCCATAAGCAACATCTACTGTCAGAGAGTGAATTAGCATTTTTATTCAGTCCATCTATTTTTTTTTGTGCAGGTGTGTCTTATGTAACAGTTTCACAAACCTAAAGTCAGACCATTCTGTATTTGCTCTAAGTCTTGAAATTATGCAATTTAAATAAAAACCCATTGCTTATGCTACATGTGTGTATCTTTGTTTGGATCGGGATTCAAATGCAGTGGTTGCCTCACATTTCAAATGGCAATTTTTTTTAAGGCCAGTTCGGTCTGTTATAGAGCAAATAAACAACAAATAAATTTGCTTAAACAAAGAAAAAAAACGATAGATGGTGTTGGGGAAAAAACAGAATCGGCCAAAAAAATCTAGGTAGATCTTGCCTTTCATCAAGGCTGAGGTCAGGGATCTTTGGCTTGAAAAGTTTGGTGACCACTGCTGTACAAAATACTTTAATTCCTAGTATTTAGTTTACTTGCTGCTTCTTGTCATTACAGAACAATAGTAATCTGACATCTCTTATCTTTTTTTCACTTCCCGCCATTTGCGGGTGGATTTCAGCTGTGGCGTGTAACACAGTCACTCTCACTAGCCACTTTGCCGGGTCTTCACAAAGGCATCGGTTATAATCGCTATGCACATTATAACCAATCACACGCAATTCTGTTGAGCTTATAAATGCAATGTCATAATCAGAGGCGTTCAGATTAGTCAGTCATCGCTGAAACACCAGAGTTTTGTTCTCACTGAAATCTGCTCTCATCATAAACAACAAAGCAGAGATGTGCGTGCAATGTACGTCGGAGATTAAGTAATCAAAGAGCGATTGACTGGTTTTGTTCTATTTCAGCAGCAAAAATAGTATAAAAAAATTATCACAACAGAACTCTAGCACACCTGATGTGACTGGAGTAAAGCTGGCTTGACGTTGGACATTCGATATCAGTGAATTTAGAGACTGTCTCTAAAGTTACATACGACATTGGTTTACACGTTTCTAACTTCAATAACATTTGAAAAGAATGGCTTACAGTCATAAAACCAACTGTAAAGTGTTCATCTAGGTGTCAGTTTTAATGCACACCTTTTAGATTATTTTAGATTTAATAAAATAAAAAAAATGTATTATCTCCCTCATACAAATGTGGTTGTGTGGTCTGCTCCCCCGCAGACTAATTTTCTCCACTGCTGCAGCAGTGATGTTCCCTCCCTGAACCTTCCAATCCTACATGACTGCTTGGAGATGTTTTGAAGCATCCCACTTTTTTTATAACAAGCCGTTCCCTGATTTTTCTCTCCTTTCAATTACCTAATTTATTTCCTATCTTAATACTGTTAAGGACACCATGTTTATTTTAGCCTTTTTTCAGTTTCCTTAGATGCTCAGAAATTGCAAAAGTCCATTCCAAGTCCATCTCAGAACTCGATGGCGAAACAATACCATACTTAATCAAATGAAGCAAAACGGACCAAGCTAAAAAAGCCCATTTGATCTATATTTTCAACATCCTGTCTCCAATCCAACCATACCAAATGTTCTTGCATACCTCCAAATTAGGATAAATTTGGATCTCCTTCAGAACCCCTTTTCATATAAGCCTAAAAAACCCTTTCTATCTTATCTCCTTTTCCGTCTGGCGAGGCTTACCCATCCGATGCAGCGAGTCTCGATCTCCTGTTGGATGCTGCTAGAGCCCTCTCGTCAGCATCCATCCTTTTCTTTCTCCATCCAGCGAGGCTTCCCTTTCTGATGCAGTGAGGCCCTCCAGGTCGCTATCCATCTTTTCCTTTTTCCCATCCAGCGAGGCTTACTCGTCCGATACCGCGAGTCTTGATCTCCTTTCGGACACTGCAAGAGCTCTCCATGTCTTTGCTTATCTTTTCTCTGTCCAGCGAGGCTTACTCGTCCGATACCGCGAGTCTTGATCTCCTTTCAGACACTGCAAGAGCTCTCCTGGACGAACATACATGCTTTACCTTCCACCCGTTTGCCAGCGAGTCTTGATCTCCCGTCAGCTGTCCTGGCCGAGTGATTCACTCCATTGGCCGATAGGACCCACTCACCTGATGCAAGGAAACTGCTCCTGGCGGAGGCTGGGTGGGCCCCCTCAGTCAGTCGTTTCTTTTTAATTGTGCCACCCTGTCTATCGGTCGGTAGGGCTAACCCATCTGACGCCAAATTTCGAGAGGAGCACGTTCAGATAATTAAACACAAGTGGAGCACACTCAGATAATTAAACACGAGTGGAGCACATTAAGCTAATCAATTTAATAAACAATAAGAGGTGTATATATTACTTTCTTTCATTGACAGTTTTTATTTTAGCATCCCTCCACCATCATGGAGGGATACTCTGGGTTTGGGCCAAAATTCAGAGCCCGGAGCCCTCCTCCGGACAGCAAGCCAAATACGCATAATCTTTACTCTATTTAATTTGATGAAAGTGTGAACTTGTGAAACACATTAATGAACTCGGGTACGACATGTTTGTAGACTGTACGATGATGACACCTATTGAATCGCAGGCTAAGACAAGATAGTATAGAAGAATAAACGTCATCAGCATGACAAATAGAGCAAGATGAACCGCACTTTAGTAATTGTGGTTTTTATGTGCGCTGAAAAAAACTGGAGTGAAAGAGGAGAATATGGACGTGATCATGGCTAGAGAAAAGAGAGACTTTAACTTTGCAGATCTTATACATGCACAAACAGCTACATAACACACTAAAGAAAGAGGAAAACATGAAAACACATCCCATGACCCCTTTAATACATTAATACAAATATAATAGAACTATAATTAAAAGCATGATTATACACTCAAGTTTCCATTGTTTGTAAATTAATCTTTCATTAGTCTTTGTCTCCCTCTGTTGGTCCTACACAAACACATTCAGGCTCTATTATTCTCTCTGTAACAAAACACAAACATTTTGAGTTTATACTGTGTTAATAGTTAATACAAATAAAATAGTTAATCTGTGAATGAGAAACTGTGATTTGCTGCTGTGAAATAAAAGGTGTTTCACTGCCACCTCATCAGTTCTGTCAGAGGATCGTTGAAATCTAAATGAAGTCTTAATTTATTACAGTGAAGTCACTGCATCTTCAGTCTCTGTTGATTCTGTTGACTGTGAGTCTCTGTAGTGGATCCTTATTCACCATCAGATGATCAGCAGAACATCAGACTCTCCTCTAATACTCAATCCTTAAATAAAACACACAGTCACACATGCAGTATGAGACATTACGTCTGTTGCATCTTTTCATAAGAAAACTGAGCACTAACTAGGTAAGCTTTATTAATTAATTCTCAAACATGATAATATAGCTTCTAACTTATGCTCAACGCAATTTACAAAATCAAAAGGTCATGAAAGGTCACTCACACAACGGACAGCTGATACAGGACCAGCAGAAATGATCATTACACTCCACTACAAATTTAATATCAGTTCATAATAAACAACAAATTTAGATTATTAAACATACAGAGACCGTTAAAGGGGAAAAGATGAAAATAACATTAATATTATTTTCACAATCAGTCACAACACTATGAGCAGAATTAAACTCATATTAAACACAGTTTGAAGTTCAGATAGAACAGAAACTGAAGCAGAATTTAAGACTACAATTTATTACTGAAAGAATTTACTGAACCTTCAACAATTTACTTTTATTTCTAGTGAGTAAAACAGCCATTTGAACTTTAAATGAAAATATGATGGAAACCATTAAAAACTATTGTTACCGTAGTGTCTCCAGTTTATAATGTAGATCCTCCCTCAGATCAGCTTCACTCCTGAGTCTCCTAGATTATTCTCAGACAAATTCAGTTCTCTCAGGTGTGAGGGGTTTGATCTCAGAGCTGAAGCCAGAGCAGCACAACCTTCATCTGTGACACCACACTCACTCAACCTATCGAGAACATTGGCACATATTGAGTCTCTCCAAAGCTAAACATGACCACTTAAATAAATAAATAAATAAATAAATTACAAAATCTTGTCAATATGAAAAATATATAAATACTCATTAGTTCACATTGTTAAAATACATCAGTTAGGATTAGAAGAGAGAATATACAGTTTGTACAGTATAAAAATCATTTCTATGGAAAGTCCTCATAAAATATGAAAACCCAACGTGTGTGTATCTTTATTTGTGTGTGTGTGTGTGTGTGTGTGTGTGTGTGTGTGTGTGTGTGTGTGTGTGTGTGTGTGTGTGTGTGTGTGTGTGTGTGTGTGTGTGTGTGTGTGTGTGTGTGTGTGTGTGTGTGTGTGTGTGTGTGTGTGTGTGTGTGTATGTGTGTAATCTGATTAGACCATTAGCATCTCGCTAAAAAAAAAATGAACAAAGGGTTATTCCTATTTAAAGGTCCCAAGGCGTGGATTTTTAAATTATTTTATAATGTTTCCTGAGGTGT
This sequence comes from Gobio gobio, assembly GCF_949357685.1. Classification (NCBI taxonomy): domain Eukaryota; kingdom Metazoa; phylum Chordata; class Actinopteri; order Cypriniformes; family Gobionidae; genus Gobio; species Gobio gobio. Next base: position 55,459,652 of record NC_137114.1, read on the forward strand.
GCTTATATTGTTAGTATGATTTTTACATCATAAAATGCTATAATTTAGAACATTTTAAGGCATTTTTTCTATCCCGATATTAGCCCTCTGGCTTGAATGCTCTGTTTGAAGGGGCGTGTCTGCTGTGAGACTTCAGTGAAAATTTCCACTCTTGTGATTGGCTGACATCTTTGCATTTGAAATGAGTATTAGATCTTGTGGCGGAGATGTGGTTTAGCGAGGTCTGCAAGCACTGCCAAAGAGAGACGGACTGGGCACTTGTGGACTAGAGAGACAGAGCTGGAGAAAGATTGCTGAGAAAGTTATATTGTACTGAGTTGTTGAGAACGCTGTGAGCGCTTATTTATGTGGAACCCCTCTCAAACATTTTTGTTTTACTATTACAGCTGTTGAGATGAATGAATCGTGAAAGTGTTGATTATAGCATTATTTTTAGATCTTTTCCCATCACATGAAAGGCTGCAGTGATGAGCATTGAGTAGACAGTCTGTTTATTGCGTGAATGCAGTGATCTCGTCATTGAAACGCATTTTCTCTCACAAAATGCTTTCAACACAACTAACAGCAAACACAATATTGACATGAATACAGTAAGGGCTTCGTTGTGCAGCATAACAGCGTTATTCATTGTAACAGCAGTTTGGGCAAGACAGCTCCGAACATTATAAAGAGAGTGTTCTCTGATCACTAATCTAGTGTCTAATCACAATTTAAATAACAGATTTGTTTCATGCTACTAACAGAAACGATGTGAAGTTTATAATTTAGTCACTGGCTTGATTCACTGATGCATAAACAGTATTCAATGATTTAGAAAGATAGTGTGTGTGAACTTGAATGATTAGCTACACATCAGAAATCACTGATCACAGATCAGGCATTGATGAACAATGTTACTCACTGTTTGTGGAGCTGCTGTCGAATACATATAGTAAAAGTCTGTTTGTAAAGCCTGTGCTGACATTGTGACTAAAATAAACTGAATCCATTTTCTCCAAATTTTTGGGTTTGCAAAGCAGAGGAAGGGGAGGTAACCTTTCCCTGTATGACGACATACAGGGAATATTCCAGATCGGTTCTTCTGAGCTTTCATTTTCTCAAAGGTAGAGCAGGACACCCAGGGCTTGGGTTACACCTATCGAAATTTCTAGCCACTTGGGGACCATATACAGGCTAGGGGAACTCATATTAATGTTAAAAAAAACCTCATAAAATGAAATTTCATGTCATGGGACCTTTAAAACTTGTAGTTTTCTGTAGTTACATTGTGTACCAAGACTGACAGAAAATTAAAAGTTGCGATTTTCTAGGCCTATATGGCTAGGAACTATACTCTCATTCCTGCGTAATAGCCAAGGAACTTTGCTGCCGTACTATGGGTGTAGCAGCGCAATGATATTACACAGTGCCTGAAAATAGGCTAACTTCCGTCAACATAATGAACATGACAACCTGATTGCACAGGAGGGCCACACGTGCCTTGTAACCATGGAGACATTTGTGAGAGACTATTCAGAAAATATTTACTTTGGTGCAGATCCTAAACCGTATCTATTTGAACCGGTATACACTGAAGATGAGCTATTGGAACATGAAAGGCAAGAAAGTGTGGCTGAACAGACTGGGGCAGAAGGGTCGTTGAGCCTGCTGCACTTATGACGGGGCAGAGTCACGTGACTAAATGCGCAGTAGTATGTTTTTAAGGGGAACGTATTAACAGGATTAAAAAAAACGACATGGGAAAATTACGTTGGTTTGAGGTTCTGAATTTCTGAATTTTTTTGATTAATCCTCCAGCCCTAGCTCCTAGAAAGAGGTGGGTAGAGTATCCAAAAACTGTACTCAAGAAAGTACAAGTATTTATAAAAAGATTTACTCAAAGTAAAAGTAACAAATTTAATAGTTACTTGAGTAAGAGAAAAATAAAAGTATCCAATGAAAAAAACTACTCGGGTAGTTAGTTACTAGTTACTTTGTAACTAATATATATATATATATATATATATATATATATATATATATATATATATATATATATATATATATATATATATATATATATATATATATATATATATATATATATATATATATATATATATTAGTTACTTTGTAACTTATATATATATATATATATATATATATATATATATATATATATATATATATATATATATATATATATATATATATATATATATATATATATATATATATATATATATATATATTTATTTAGTTATTTTTTTATTTATTAGGGGTGTAACATTACACCTATGTCACGGTTTGGTTCAGGTCACGGTTTTGGAGCCACGGTTACTCGGTTCTGTTCAGTTCTGTTTGCTGCGGAGGTTCATAGCGGGCACCAGCAATAATAACACCAGATTCACTTTAAATTAATAATAACAACAGCATACATTGGCTTCACATTTTCTTTAGAGCAGTTAGCATACCCGAGTAAACTCAATGAAATAAATGTCTGTACTGTAGACTAGTCAGAAATATTCTACTAATTTTACCATAATGAGGCACATTTATTTCATAAAAATTGATGACACACACAAGTAATGTCCCACTGTAGCCTACTTAAACATTAATTGTATGAATATGACTAATACTGTTGAATAAATAGGCTTATATGAATTCCTATGAAAGTTACACAGTGACTTATGTTAGAGTTGCATATGATCTTACCACAGTTTCTCCAATTTACAGTGAGGATTCTCCAGTACAGTGCTCTCAGAGCTGAAGCCAGAGCAGTACAACCTTCATCTGTGACACCACACTTATACAACCTGTAGAGAACAATGACACACATTAAGTACATCTCCAAAGCTAAACATAACCAATTAAACAAAATAAATAAATAACCTAATGCTGTCAATATGAAATGTATATAAACTCATTAGTCCACATTGTAAAAATACATCAGTTAGGATTAGAGGAGAGAATATACAGTTTGTACAGTATAAAAATAATTTATGTAGAAAGTCCCATAAAACATGGAAACCCAACGTGTGCATGCGTGTGCGTTTGTGTGTGTGAGAGTGAGTGAGTGAGTGAGTGAGTGAGATGCATATTTTAAGGCAATGCTCACGCTTTTGTAAGTTTTTAAGTGAAAGTTTAGACTGGTTTATTCTTTCTATATCGGCTACTTTAGACTTAAACATATCTGCGTTTATGCATGTCTGCAATGTGTGCTGTATAGGGATGGAATGGTATGAAAATTTCATATCACGATTATAGTAACCCAAATGATCAATAATATCACGGTTTTGTTCAAATTAAATGAAAGTGTTCAAAAAGAACAGATGCCCACATGTAAAACATTTCAACAAGTTTTGTATTTGAAAATCAACAAACAACAAATAAAACAAGCAGCTCTATGCACTTTAAAAAAAAAAAGATTCTATTCTGTGGGATTTCCTTCCTTTCCTTTATAATGGCCATCATCAATAGCAACGTATTATAACACAACACACATCCATGCATCACAACACGCTCTCTCGTTTCATTCAAATGAAACTTGCGTCTCTGTTTTTGATTGTATTGAAAATTAAATCCGAGGACTTTCTATTAATACTACTATAATTATTACTATAACTTCTTGTGATCATCTTGTCTGGACGATTGTTTTGTACACTGTACAAAATGGATTTATAAACAGGTCAGATGTAAAACCTTAATCTCAATTCAATATTTCTCCGGAATTATTTATGCGGTAAAGAAAATCTGTGTAATAAGATTAGTGTAAGTGTACAATGAATATACATTATTATCCCTTAAATGTCACCCTAGTCTTGTCTGAACTTGTTCGTTCGTCTTTGGCTCAAAGCCACTTGCGAACTTTTCTTCATGGAAGCTTCACGTTAATTTCAAGTGAGATAAATGATTTAAACTCAAAACTTTGTGTCCAATTATTCCCAGATGTAGTTGGTATTGAGCCTTGAGTCTTTAGCCAAGGATTCCAACGACATGAGACACTTGAGCCTAGGCCTAACGGTTTAGGAGTTATGAGCCATTTCGTCAGGCTGATCGGACGTGCCTCTGTGACTTTGTAGGTGGTGTGAGTACTACCAGCCCTCAAAGTTTCAAGTCTCTACGGTCTGCCCGATCAGTTTTAGATGGAGAATGCTACATTATGGGAAATGTAACTATTACAATAGGGTTTCAGCACTACGTGCTTGAACCCCTAATAAAAAGGGCCTAAAAAAGGCCTATAAAAAAACTCTATGGGGTCTCAGCACTTAACACTCTGCTGTTACAAAATCTTTATTAAGCCTTTTAACATGTACATCAGAGAGGAAAAAGGTTGTGTTTTGCATTTTCAGCTCATTCATCATGTAAATGTGGTGTTTTTTGGTGTGCTTTTTTTACCTTTTAAACTGTATTACCTCTACAGATGGCCCAATATCTGTAAAAGTTTACACGCTTCTTTAGAGTACTATGACGCACATGCTCAGCTAATTTGGTTCTGCGCAGAGCATACAATTTTCAGTCATTTAAATATAATTTTGCACAGGATAATATAGAGCATTTTTCACCTTTATAACAGTTAAAGCGTCACACCAATGGCCCAACATCAATTAAAAGTTTCCAAGCTTCTTTAGGATCACGTGATGCTCGTCTGATTTTGTAAAGTTGAATGCAAATAAGGCAGGAAGAGGGCCGCTTTCAGCCATTTCATTAGCCTGGCTTTGCCTTCCAACGTACTTCCACTCAATTTTCATTTTCCTTCAGTACTTCGTCTGGGATTGCGGTATATTCTCTGGTTTTCTCCGGTCAAATTTTAACCGGTCCAATCAGCGAACAGAGGGAGATGAGGAGATTACATATTCGTTGCGACCAAACATCAGTGATTGGTTATGGCAGATCCAGAGTGGCTCTGGCCAGATCCAATAGTTGTAAACTCCAACAGAGTACCCCCCCCCCCCCCCCCCTTCAAGGAAGTTAACGCTTGTCAATGGAGAGTGGCCAGACTCTCTATACAAATTAAATGTACGAGAGTCTGGTAGAACCAGAATACCATTTAATGTGATTTGCCATAGAAATACATTATTTTGAATACCTTTTTAACCATTATAGCGCCACCAAGTGGCCACTACCTGCTTGAACCCCTAAATAAATGTGTATGTAAACTAATGCTCAGCTTTCCTTTTTAATAATCAACTTATTTACATCAAGCTCAGTAAACACTGCCTGTCACAGACAGAAACAAGGATTCTTTTATTTCACTAAGTTGATTGCTCACGAAAACCCCCACAGCCTTCGTGTTTTCAGGCCATTTCAAGTTTGATTTTGATGTGACAAAAAAAAATAGTGATATCTAAAGGGTTGAGTTGTTTACTTACTTTTTAATTAGTCTATGGGGGTTATGCGCAACAAATTTCCATATCTTCCCTTCTCGTCACTTCCGGTTTAGGTCTTTTGTATGAGCTTCATTAAATACAGAGCCATTTTATTGAGCAAAGATGAGCATAACCAATGTTCAACACATATGCAGATTGATCTCAAAGAGTTTTTATTTTCTCCTTCCCACTAAAACTTAGATATTTAAAACGAATTAAACAGCAACAATAAAAAGAACTAGATAGGTTAGCTGATTACGTGAAAAGTCCATAGATATCGCCATCAGTTTCTACTGCCGTTAAAACTTTCTCTGACAAGCGGATGCAATGAGACCTGTTTTCCTGTTTGTTCATGTGACGTCCGGCATGAAGCCTATTGAGGCCGATTCAAGAACACGCACGAAAATCAAGAAGCGTGATTTATCGCGTGAACCAATCATATCCAACCATAACCGATCATATCCAATAATAGCGTGACTTTGCCAGGTCTGTTAAAAGGCAACGGGCTCTAACTTTTCCTGCGGGTGTCACTGTTGGACACTGTTACTTAATTAAACGAGTAATGTTACACTTTTTAATACCACATTTTTTTTAATATTTGTGTTGCTTTATTTTTCTAAGATTGATTGTCTTATCCAGTTTTTTGGAGGAGACACTGCCTCCCTTGCTTCCTTCTTGACAGCCTACATTTCACATAATAGCTTTGATTAATGTTAAAAAAAAGGTTTAATAATCGTGATTGTTCTTGCTAATTTTTCCTACCGTCGAGCAACAGGCATTCACTCAATGACCCATATGACCTGCCGAGCCTAGAGGTTCCCGGCCGCCGTTCTAAGAAGACAGTCTGGTCACAATTATGAATATGATACTGATACAAACTTATTAAATTTTATTTTAACAATGAGCAGAATAATTACAACAAAATAAAAAAAATAAAGGCAGTGTCAGAATGACCAGTCAAGCAAGAGACGCACCATAGCAAAGCGTCATGGCAACAATCTCAGACTGACAGATACGTAAAAAATACAAGGGATTTTCTGACACGGTTTTGTACACGTTGTCATTCATTATAATTCAAATTCTGTTTTATTGACCACAATATTATTGATGATAATTGTTGATGGGGAAACCGAAGTTTGAAAAAGGGCAGAGGCTCAAACCCCCAAAGCCCTCCCCTCTGCACGCGCCTGCTTACATGTGTTTTACTGAAATAAATACACCGTAATCGGCTAAAACGAATGCTCAGGTTACTTTAATTCCTGAACAAGTGCGCACCAGAGTCTGTGTTGCTTTCTCATTCACGTGAATCGTGGCACAGTCCAAGAGCAACCGGACTCAGACCTCCTCCTCCAGGGAGTCTCGGGTTCAATACCTTGGCGCTCCCGGGTCCATCACAGCTTTCACATTAGCAGTTTATCATGCTAACTGTGTCCCGTTCAGAACTAAACTGGCAGTGTAAAAACACCCTTAACGTTATTTTTAAAATGACAGAAATCACTGCTTATTCTGAATTTTTACAGAATGCAGTTTCACTTTTTTCCGTCTGCAGAACAAAATGAATAGCCTAAAACAATTAACTTGCAATGTTAACTTATGAAATAATACAAAAGAAACATCAAAAAGATGATGTGTTTGATAAAATTACAAGAATGATTTTTGACAGGGAACGCATCTTAACATAATCAAATATTAAAATGTTTAATAAAATCTTTGTGAGGACTACTGGCAACAGCTGGTTCTTAAATTCTGAGACTAGAATAGTTGTGTGTGGTGTGAATGCTCTAATCTGCTAACATGGGCGCCAAAGAAAAAAAATACACGCTGCCTACGCTCTGCTAATGCGTGGGGTGTGAAACTGGCCAAAGTGTTTTTCATGCTAAGCATTTTATAATGTCCTGTCATTGCGCATCACTCTTCACATGACCACGCCCACCACCCCCTCAGCCCCTCCTGATCAATATACACGTTCCCGTGGCTATGCTTACGCCAAAGGATATATTGTATGCATCATCTACATAGGAATCCTTATTCACTCCGAGTCTTTATGGTTGAGATAATCTTACCACAGTTCCTCCAGTTTACAGTAAGGATTCTCCAGTACAGTACAGCTTCACTCCTGAGTCTCCTATATTATTCCAGTTCAGATCCAGTTTTCTCAGGTGTGAGGGGTTTGATCTCAGAGATGAAGCCAGAGCAGCACAACCTTCATCTGTGAAACCACAATCCCACAACCTGTAGAAAACAATAATACACTCTTCACTTTCTCAGATCAGACACACATCAGATCAGAGACTTCATTCTTATAAAGCACAGATCACCATGTTTGATGTAAGTGAGATTTACCATGTTATTTGTGTGTGTTTGTGAGAGGGAAGGCTTCTATAAAAACTTATACAAGTTATTTATAACACATGAAATAATATGTAAAGATGTTCACAGAAAAGAGATGCAAGATGGTCATTAAGGATCAATTCATCTTGTTCTTCATGTATCGAAGTCCTGACTGTGCTGAGATTGTTTAACCCCTTCACATGTAAATTTAAAATATTCTGGCTGACCCCAGAGTTTTTCAAGGCAACCGTTATTTAGAGTGCATCACTTTGTTTCCATGATGACGTGTCATTGCTTGTCATGTGACACCGCAGTCACAATAGTGCTGTATGGCTGATGATCTGCTTTTATTTCATTTTTCCTGTTTTATTAAAAATATTCACAAATTTGTTAACTATAGCATGAAATATCTTATTTTCATTGTCAAATATGGGCAAGTGGATGTGTTTTTTTGTTTAAACACCTTTATAATGATCATGTTAGTTAAACTATATGCGCGATGGGCACTGCTATGTTAGTTTGTGCCGCAGAGAATCAGAGAATCAGAGAATCAGAGAACTGGATCTATTGGATTTACAACACATTAATTAATCAAATTTCTATTAAATATTAATTTTAAATCCATTACATTTTAAACTAATATGAAAGTTAATATTTCATATCAAAGTTAATATTTAACTTTGATATTCTATATCTCTTCTTATGATGGCTCTATTCTATGGTTTGTTGAGCATAATTTGTAGATATTTCTTTCTTTTTATGGGTTAATGGCCAATTCAACAAAAACAACTGAAACCTCTTAAATATGCCAAGTGTTCTAATCATTTTGGCAACCACTGTACATGAGAGTAAGTGGCCGTGAACTGGGAGAAGAATTGAGTAAACTTTAAAGTTTATTCTACAAAATGTGTATCTGATAGGAATAAAACATGTCTAATTATAATTGAAAGGATTGTTATTGCCTCTTCACATCAGTGTGTATTTTACAAACTCTAAATGTATGGTTTTGCTGGTAGTTATGTGTATTTAAATGTCTGAAACCTAAAATAAACCTTATTTGGTTGAAAACGCTGAATAGTTGTGATATATGACAAGCGCGGAGCATGTTTGCCTCTGGCTCAGTGCCAGCTAAAGCGTGAAAGCACATTTTAATTTAGCAGTTGATCATGTGATGCACTGACCGTTCTAATCACACCAGTGTGACTGTACATTCCATGGACCAGTCAAGACTGATCACACTGGTGTGACCACACATGCGAACGGGTTAAAAGAGTGTTAAATGTTGATTGTGTCACTTTATTGAGGAGCAACTCATGTGTTCAGTCATTTACAGATTATTCACCTCATCTCAAGAAAGAGAGACTGAACACTTGAACACAGAAAAATATTTCTAACACTTCACTTAAACAGATGTTATATTAAAATTAATGAATGGTAATCATGTCGACTTCCACTTGTTTTAATGAATGTAATTAGTGCCGTCATGATTCCATGATTAAATTTAAACCTTGATTACAATTTGCCAGTAACCAGCAAAATACCGGAAGTGGCGCATTCCACGGATGAGAATCCATGAACTGCATCATTAGACCACTTTCTAAGGCTGCACAGAATATTAAAACTAGAGATGCATTGAATGTTACATTATTAGATTAGAGCAGTGGTTCTCAAACTTTTTTGTCTTAAGTACCCCCTTTTTAATGATTTTTCAAGCCAAGTACCCCTTGACCAGACAACAACATTTTGCTTTAAAATCCAGTGAAATGATAGGGATCCCAGAGGCTGGAGAAACAGTACCAATTTGAGTCCTGAATAAGAGTAACATTGAGATTATATCTGATGCCCCCCGAGCAGGTTTATTTCTTATAAACATTTCTGTATTTAACATTTATAAAACTGTATATAACTATTTATAACTATATAAAACATTTAATGTAGCTTTACACAACTACAGTTATGTAAATCTCTTAAGTATTAGGCATAACAGTAAAAGGTAAATCAGTGTTTTTCAGTTCAATCAATAACAGTTAATTTTGTTCAATGGGTTTCAACTAAGTTCCTGTGCATTTTAACCAACAGGTTCAGTATTCATTTATGTCTTTATACAAGTCTAGTATGCCCATTTGTGTCAGTTTGTCAGTGATCATTTCAATGGCTACACGCCTGTCCTCTTATGATCTTTGACATTCACTCAGTTGCTCAACATAATTTAGTGCTGTAATGTAAAAGTAATGTAGTGCTAATTTCACATAAAAATACAATAGCCTATTTTCATGATTTATTTCTAAATGTCAGTTTCCACTTTCTCTCACGTATTTCCTGCAGTTCCCCCAAGTACTCCGAGGGGTACGCATAACCCTATTTGAGAACCACTGGATTAGAACGGTCAGTGTATCATGTGATCAACTGAAAAATTCAAATGTGCGTTTGCGCTTTGGCTGGCACTGAGCCAGAGACGGACGCGCTCAACGCTTGTCATATATCACAACTATTCAGTGTTTTCAACCACATATGGTTTATTTTAGGTTTTAGACATTTAAATACACAAGTACTAGCAAAACAATACATTTATAGTTTATAAAATACACACTGATGTCTATGGAAGCGGCAATAACAATCCTTTCAATTATAAATTGACTACACGTTTTATTTATATCAGATACACATTGTGTGAGTAACTAAAACGTTTACTCTATTCTTCTCCCACTTCACCGAGCACTTACTTTCATTTATTTCAGGAGAAGTAGATTAATTTACGTGTTGTAAATCCAACAGATCCGATTCTGTGAACTGAGGCAAAAACTAATATGCCGTCATCCATCATGCATTATAGATCAACTTAAATGACCATTATAAAAGTTTTTTTAACATCAAAACACATTCACTTACACCAGTTGTTCTCAAACCTGTCCTGGGGACCCCTCACCACATTTATAAATGTTGGCCATGTTTAGCATGAGAATCCAACTATTTAACAGTGTAAATAAGTCAGAATGCATGAAATAGCATTAGAAACCCCCTTTAAATGTTGATCATATCACTTTAATGAGGAGCTGTTCATTGGTTCAATTATTTACAGACCAATCACTCGATCACAGGAAGTGACTCATTCCATAGATGAGAATCCATGAACCACATTATTAGACCCTTTTCTAAGAATGCACGATATATTAAAACCATTTAAAAAAGCATACTATAACAGTGCACTATAACAAATTCACAAAGGCTGTGATTCAATTAAATAAATATATGCCCTGCGGGTTTAATATTTCTCAGAGCTGCTATATTTGTAGAGATATAATATGCTATGTCGTGTAGAGATGGTGGTCCAGTGGGTTAAACCATTTAACTGATATGCAGAAGGTTGCTGGTTCGATCCCAGGTCACCACCAGTGTGTCCTTGAGCAAGGCACTTTACTCCAAGTTGCTTGAAAAAAAATTCAAATGCTTTTGCATTCTCTCAGAAAAGTTTCGTGTAGCGTTCACCTGAGAAACCTTTTGATTGGTTTATCACTTATAATTGATAAGAAGTAAAAAGTCTTATAAGTGATTAAAAAAAACATTTTAAATGTAATATAATATTTTGTTTGATATTTACAGCTGTTTGGGGATTATTTTATATGGCTAAATCTTTTTTTACTTTGACTGTAGGCTACCGAAAGGCTTAATAGGTAGCCTAATGTCTACTTCTAATTTATTACTTTAACAATTAGCCTAACCAATCAAGAGCAAAATAAAATAATATGTTTTTGTGTATTATATGATACAAATGTTGTATTTTTTGACCAGTTTAAAAGTTACTACATTTTCTTCCTGGAATCCACCTTGAAATCCTACCCCCTGTTGGGATCAGGATGATCCTGTTTTTTTGGATCAAAGTTATCCAATTCCTACTGACAAGTTTTGAACAACACAAACCGAAGGTTTGATCCAGATTAAAACTAGGATTGGATTCTGTGATCTAATCGGATTTCAGATCCCTTCTTTCCCTTTTGAACAACCCATTTTCAAGATTTGATCCAATCCGATAACCAAAATCCGATCAGCTTACCTTTGAACAACTGGCGCCTAAATGTAACAATAGTTTGATGCCCCTATTCCATTTTGTTACTTTATGAATAAATTAAATTATTAAATTCTCTGAAACACTATGATTTGGTCCCACTAATGTATTAACATTTGAAATTTAAATTAATATATAAAACAGTCTCAATATAAATCTTTACATACATACATTATAAATGCATATATTTGAAAATAGATTTCTCACACAAATATCATAAAAACTGTTACATAGATCACAAATCAGATCAGAGAGGTGGAGGGTTTAAAAGCTGAAGTGTGACACTCATATTTTTTATTAAACCATTAATTTATCATGTTTAAGTATGAATAATTATAATGTTTTAACAGTGATGATTGTTCAAAGTGTTACTTACTCAGCTGATCTAGTTGCTGTAACCACAGGCAGCAGCTTCTGAAGAACTTCATCTGCTGTGTTTTCTGCATCACTATTTGAAGAAAAAAAAAATTAATTATAATAATAACTAATATCATAAGTAAATAATACATTAAATATCTTACTAAATACCCTCAAATATTTTAATTAAACTGGTTTATAACAGACATAGATCTGATCCAACACAGATTTGTTTTTTATTTTTCTGGTCAGTGTTTCTGTGTCTGTTAGTCTGCATTTACACTACAACACTAAGTGCACAGACCTATTATGACATCAGATTTATTGTCCCGTCCGTTGCTATAGTGATCACTATGTCAGTCATCACAATTTCATGAGTGACTCACAGATCAATCATTTAGCACAGGGGTTCTCAAAGTCTACATTCAAAGGTCCAAATTCGAATTTTCATCAATATCAAAGGTCCAGAACAATTGATTATTACAAAACTTGTTTTTAATAAACATGCATAACAAATCCACACTCTTTTTTTTAAAGAAAAAAAATCTGTGCCTTTTGCATTTAAAATACATTAATAACAAGTGCAAAAGTGGCAATTTCTTTAAATAAATCTGTTTGAGATCGAATTAATGCTAGATGTTTTGCTATAAATTACGGACATGGCATCTGAGGACTATTTCTCATTTTTCTCAGTTACTCATTTCCAAGGTTCAATCTAGACTTGTTCTAACGTACTAGAGCACGTAAGCACATGTGCACTACAAAAAAGTTGCTTTAAATCTCTTGACAAACTAAAAGACGTAAATGACATTTAAGTATTCTAAATGATAGATACAGATTGTACAGAATGTCCGCTTGCTTGTTTTGATCAAGATAAGGATTTATTGAGTCCACATGTCATGCAAACAAGAAACTGTGCATCTAACCACAGGTCGAGAGCAGTCGTTTCAACCACACAACTTTGCGACGCTGTTTGCGAATGTTCTTGGGACTAGGGTTTCGGAACTATGTTGCTAACGATGCTGTCGGGAAACACACCCTAGAACGGCTTTGTGCTGGATTGGGGCAAAATTAACGCATACCTCTCTGTCAAATCATCTTTGAAAAATCTATTTTCTTGGTCAACTTTTCTTTTCCTGGAAACGGACATCCTCCTCACCCTCACACTGACTGCGGTGAAGTGTTGCCGACACGATTACGGCAAATGTCATTTGCTCACTGAATGTCATGACAACAATGTCACGCAGGAAAACTTTAAATGAAAAGGCGCTTTCATTTTGGACCATCTCCAAAAGACACAAAAAAACTAAAATGATTTACAAGTTTAAAGGAACTGTATGCAAGAAATGTATTTCAATTAATCATAAAATGGCCCTGATATGTCACTAGACATTAAGAAATCATGTTAATTTCAAATATTTATATCACTGACAACGGTTGTCCGGCCAAGATATTGTCATTTTAAAAGTGAAGTTGCAGCCCTCAACTGATGTTGATGTTGACATGTAGTGTTTTGGCCTGAAGCGCCACCCTCCACCTGTCTACCAATCACGAAGTCAGTAGTGTTTCTGCATTCGGGTTGCCAGCTCTGCTCTAGTTACCACAGCTGCAGCTACAAACTTTTTGGATAAACAATGTCTAACTTTACGAAACCTAAACAACCTCGGTATGAATCAAAAAAACACGTTGTGACAGTGTCCGAAATAAAACAAGGATTTGAGATGCCTTTGAAAGATAGAGACGGCTGAAAACTGAGAATAATTTGAAGACTGATGCCAACGTTGCTAATTTTCTCCTGGACAGGTAAGCCCAGCCAACATTGCCATGTGGGCCCCATGTGGGTTTTTGATGGGCTGTCACTTGGGCCCTACATGGGCAACCCAAGTGGGGCCCATAGAATTTTGTCCATCGGCTCCACATGGGCCCCATGTGTGTTAGCCCATAGGGGCACATGATGGGTCCATAGTGGGCTCTAAGTGGGGCCCATTTGTGTATTCATTATAGGGGCCAATATGGGTCCCATATGGGTTCTAATAAATGGGGCCAAAGTGGGCCACATACAGAACCCTTATGGGGCCCAAATGGGTGATACCACTGGGCCCACAAATGGCCCCTCTATGGGGTTTTTTGTGGGACCCCAGTGGGTGAGAACTGGGCCCCATTTATATTTCTTTTTATTCCTGTGAAATTAATGTGCTGATTTGCAAAATAAACTATCAAACCCTGCCAACTTTAAGTTAATCTATGTTTTACTAAACCTGTACCTGACCTTAATAATTTACATGCAAAACATATTTCTACTGTGAAAAAAAAATGACTTTCAACTCAGAATTTGCAAATCACCTTTTTATTGACCATAAGAAAAACAAAATAAAAGTTAAATCACACAGGACATGAGCATTGAAAATTCTTCAGTCCATCACTCCTGGGATTGGGCAGACCCATCAGTTTCATATCTAAAGAACAGTAATGAAAGAAAAGGCAATTTGTCAGGACTTCTGAAATGGAGGACCCAGATGCAGAGTGAACAAAGATAATTTATTGACAGGACAGTTCAACAAGGCACAAGAGGGTAGTGGACGAGTGAGTCCAAACAGCAGGGCCAACGCAGAACAATGACACAACGGATGAGTGTGACTGCTGGAACCAGCTCCAAGATACAGCTGGTTGAAGAACCTCTGAGGACTGACCAGGCCAGGTAGATGGTAGTGGAGAAGACAGGGCAGGACACAGTGAAGCAGGGATCCGTACTTACTGCTCACACACTCAGAACCAGTCAAGTTACCAGGCAGAGGGAACCAGCAGGCAGGGAATCCCAGGGAGGAGGCAGGAACTAACACAAGACAACACTCAAGACAACAAAAGAAAACCAAGCAAATAAAAACTGGCGAAACTAGAACACTAAAAACAAACGATAAACTAGATATAACTGGAGCTAGAAAAAGGGGAAAACAAAAGAGAAACCAAAATAAAGCCTGGAGAAAACTAGAGCAAAATAAAGATAGAACCTTGACTAAAAATTCAGGAACAAAGGGAAAAAACTGAAAATAAATAAACTCAAAGCCAAAAATATAGGAGACACTAAATCTCTAACTGACTTGGCAAGATGAACGAGCAAACACTAAATACGTACATACAACGAATCAGCAAAGACAAGAGGGAAAGGAACTCAATATAAAAGGGAAAAGCACATGAGGATCAGGTGAGCACAATTAGTGAAACGAGGACTAGACAAGGACTAAACAAGGGGGCGTGATAACAGGAAACAAAGAGGTGGGACAAGAGGAACACAAGGCAGACACAACACAAACATAGAAACATTAAACAAGGACAACACAGACAAGGCTGCCAGGGCAGAACCCTGACACAATTAGTTTAAAATACTATCAAAACATTAACAAGAACACTCTCTTAAAAAGCATACATGATTATGATAAAGCCATGCCTGCACGAGGCAAGTGATTTTAGATCATTTAAAAAAAGAATTTTAATGAAGTGTGTTTGTATGTATATATATGTGTGTATGTGTGTGTGTGTGTGTGTGTGTATATATATATATATATATATATATATATATATATATATATATATATATATATATATATATATATATATATATATATATATATATATATATATATATATATATATATATATATATAATAGGGTTAGGCTGTTACCCATAATTGTATAAAAAACAAAACCAACTGCAAACAATAAAACTTTACAATTCTAAATATAGCCCAAATGTGGCCCACATGGGACCCTCAAATAAACAATAATGGGCAACCTAACTGGGCCCCACAACTTTATCCAAGATGGGGCCCACATTCAGCCCATCAAAGTGCCCACTGTGAGCCCATGCCCAGATGACGCCCATATAGCCCAGATAAAAACCACGTGGGGCCCACATGGACATGTTGGCTGGGAGGTTCATCAATGTTTGGCTAACTTGTACTTAATGTAAATGGACATTTCAAATATTTATGACAGTCGAACAAAGATATGCATGTTCGTGCAAAGTAACGTTAGGTTAGCGCAGATGGAGGAGGTGGGTCATTGAATTGAAAAGGTATAAGTTAAGGAATTGTTTGGTAAATAAAAACGGCGAGTCGTCATTGCTAACATTAGTAATGCATTATCAGAGCCCGTTTCTCTGTCATTATGCTGGGACGCTGAGGAAAACAACATTAGCACGCCTATTAGCACTGTGTAAACGTATTTGAGATAGTAGCCTAACGTTACCTCAGTAAAAATGATTCCTCATTCGTTCTTCGCATATATAGTGGACAAAACATGCTGCAAGTGGACCTGTATGACCATTGCTAATGTTATTTAGCTTTGCTGTAATTTTACTATAGTATTTTTTCATGTGGGAATGTACTGTCACATACGAGCGTTCATATTTACGATTATATTTGGCTAATCGCCATTAGTACATTTTTGCGATTCATAATTACTTCACAAAACATCGCTCTTGAAGCATAAACATAATTAACAGAAAGAAAAAAATCGTACTGTGTACGACTCGTCACTTGCCATTGAAAGCTCCGTGTAACGTTAGCAGCCTACCTTCCTGCTGGATCCTGCAGCCTATCTGGCAACCTCGAGTCAGGGGGAGGGGGAGAGGGGATACACCGCTCAACAGTCATTTGAAAGTGATTGCAGTACCAGTTTTGGCCACAGTCCTACATACAGCTCCTTTAACATGCATTTATCAAAGTAGGAAATCCACATTTTTAATCCCTTGCACACAATTAGTGCTCATGAAATACGAAATGGAGGCGGGTCCGGATTAAATTCCCTCCTGGTCTGGACTTTGAGAAGTGCTGGTTTTCATCGATGTCAAAGGTCCAGAACAACTGATTATTCTGCCCCCATGGTCACGGCAAAAATACTTTGTATTAAAAATCTTTATATTAACTGTTTTTTTTAATTAATGCAATGCAGTGAATGACAGCGTCTGTGTCTCCAGTGGCTGTTTAGTTATTGGCAGTTTAGTGTTGAGTGATTAAAACAAAAGATAACTTGTGCATTCATGTCTGAAAACATTATTTGTGTCTTACATTTCATAATGAACTCAGATAAGCTCAGTACCCAATGTGTGCAAAGAATTGTGGGTGATTGAGCTGAATTAAAGATGCAGTCAAAGGATCCTTCAAACGGAGACGCAGAGGCGCTTGATGACCTGGCAGTCGAGATATGCAGCCTTAAAAGGATGCAGCCTTACTAGGACACAGCCTCCGTTTGAGAAACACATGCAAATTATGTACCATATCCCAGAAATCAATCTGTGCCCCGTGATTTAAACACCTCTGATCTCTATTTCTCTTTGTTCATAATGTTTTAGACTGTAATGATTGAACTCAGTGTTACTTACGGATCATTTCCGGCTCCAATTAAGTTCTTCAGGATAAACTGATGCATCGTCTCCTCTGAGGACAACAACACAAAAACTAAAGCGGACCACTGAGATGAGGAGAGTTTCACATCACATAATCCTCCATAAGTATGAGGTTGAGCTTCGTCCACTAGTGAAAGATCACCCAGTTCATTCAGACAGTGAAACAGATTGATGTATTTATCTGGAGAGGGATTCTCACTGATCTTTTCTTTAATATAGTCAACCATTTTCTTATTGTTGTGAGAGCTGTTTCCTGTCTGTGTCTTTAGTTCTTGTAAGAGACTCTGATTAGACTCCACTGACAGACCCAGAAGGAAACGAAGGAAAAGGTCCAGATGCCCATTTTTACTGTCTAAAGCCTCATCCACAGCTCTCTGATGGAGATCAGACAGTGAAGCTGTGTCTCCATTAGTTGGTTTGGTAATCTGGTCAAACGCATTGATGTTCTTGTTTATAAATGAGAGATGCACATATAGAGCCGCTAGATGTTCCTGAATGCTCAGATGAACAAAGCAGAAGACTTTCCCCTGATACAAGCCCAACTCCTCTCTGAAGATCTGAGTGCACAATCCTGAGTACACTGATGCTTCTGTCACATCAATGCCACACTCTCTCAGGTCTTCCTCATAGAAGATCAGGTTTCCTTTCACAAGCTGCTGATACGCCAGTTTCCCCAGTTTGACAATCATGTCTTCATCTTTCACTTTCTTCTCATAGTCCTTCTTATGTTTGATGTTGGTCCGAAGGATCAGGAAGTGTGTGTACATTTGAGTGAGAGTCTTGGGAAGCTTTTCTTTCATTGATTTCCTCAACATCTTCTCCAGAACAGTGGCTGAGATCCAGCAGAAAACTGGGATGTGACACATAATAAAGAGGCTCCTTGATGACTTCAGGTGTGAGATGATCCTGTCGGCCAGACTCTGATCACTGATTCTCTTCCTGAAGTATTCCTCCTTCTGTGGGGCACTGAAGCCTCGTACCTCTGTCACTCGATGGACACACTCAGAGGGGATGAGATCAGCTGCTGCGGGTCTGGAGGTGATCCAGATGAGAGCAGAGGGAAGCAGATTCCCCGCAATGAGGTTCGTCAGCAGCTCGTCCACTGAGGCTGATTCAGTCACATCACACAACCTCACATCGCTCTGAAAATCCAGAGACAGACGACACTCATCCAGACCATCAAAGATGAAGGACACTTTATACTGATCACTGGATATTTCCATTTCTTTGGTTTCAGGGAAAAAGAAATGAAGAAGATCTGAAAGACTGAGTGTTTTGTCCTTCATCAAGTTGAGCTCTCTGAAAGGAAGTGGAAATATGAGCTGGACGTCCTGATTCTGTTTCCCTTCAGCCCAGTCCAGGATGAACTTCTGCACAGAGACTGTTTTTCCAATGCCAGCAACTCCCTTTGTCAGCACAGTTCTGATGGGTTTGTCATGTCCAGTTAAAGGTCTAAAGATGTCACTGCATTTGATCGGTGTGTCCTCTGTTTCTGCTCTCCTGGACTGTGTCTCAATCTGTCTCACCTCATGCTCATTATTGATCTCTCCACTTTCACTCTCTGTGATGTAGAGCTCTGTGTAGATCTCATTCAGGAGTGTTGGGTTTTTCTGCTTTGATATTCCCTCACACAAACACTCAAACTTCTTCCTCAGATTTGATCTCAATGTGTCAAGGACTTCAGCAGGTTTACAGTCACGGCTGTAAGATTAAAATAGCACATTATTACACAAGTTAGAGAAGTAAATAGCCCTAAAATTACAAAATGGATGATTTGTTTGCTGCATTATAGGACAGTTCAATTATTAATCATATGTTTGAGTGATGTGTGATCAAGGCCATGTTATCCTAATGGGCAACATGGGCTGCAACCTAGAGCCCAGAACACTAGGGGGCCCCCAAGACAATTCTCTTTTGCGTTATAAAACATGTTTTGATCGAGGTAATTGTGTAGGCCTACGTAGAGCATCGTTGTCACAGAGGACACGCAGTACATTGTCACCCCAACATGTCGAGCGTAAACGTAAGAAAATATGACAGTGGTGCTAAAATGAGAAAAGAGCAGCAACAGAAAAAAACTGAGAAATGAAGAAACTCTAAGAAAAATACCCAAGCTTACGACTTTCCTTATAAAACTGACAAAGATGACAAGACTAGCTACAAAATCAGCCGCAGAGGCTATAAAGACATGCTCATCGTCGTTCACGACGGAAGGCTGAATATACCCCCTCCTTCGGCCAGCACTTCTGAATCAGGTGATGATGATGCAACTGATACTACAGGCCTGCAGTTATATCTAATTAAAGAACATATTGCATCCACTGATGTTGCTTGTTGGGGCCTTGCTGTCACTGAGGAAGATACAACATTCCATGCATCAGAGCGATTTTACAAAAACCAGAAGAGGTGTTTAGGCAAAACCTTTTTCACACGCTCTATATGTAATGGTGAAGCTGTGCAAAGAGAATGGCTTTGTAAGGCTGCTGCCAGTATGTCTGGTTGACCGCTAGATGGAACAAAAGGCCCCCCTGGACATTAAAGGGGTGGTAAACCACGATTTCACTTTTCTAACTTTAGCTAGTGTGTAATGTTGCTGTTTGAGCATAAACAACATCTGCAAAGTTACAACGTTTAAAGTTTAAAGCAAAGGGAGATATTTGCTTTTAAAGAAATCAATTTCTAAGGACTACAGCAAACGGCCGCTAGGGACTACTACACATTCCTCCAGGGTTGCTGACTTCACCAGCCCCAATATTTACATAAACCCCTCCTCCGAGAACATGAAATAAGGGGGGGGGGGGGGCGAGGCCATTTTGTATCGCCGCGGGGAATAGTTGTTGTGGTAGCCTATAGTTAGTAGGCTGGAGTGTTGTTGCCAATGCCGACTAAATACTGTTATTTTCATCTGGAGTGCAGGTCCACTATGTTCAGCCTTCCTAGGGACAGGGGTGCATTGCAGTGCGTTTAACAAACAACGTTATAGGCATGTGTGTATGAGACATGAGGGGAACACGATCGCATTTGCAGCGGATATGCTGCCCATCATAAATCAAAGCACGAGACAGACAGGGGTCGGAGGAGAAGACCGGAAAATGTTACATAATGGACACCATTCGTCTGTATTTGCAATACACGAGCCACGGTTCAGCTGCGCAAGACAGGCGGGCGCGTGCGGCTCCCGCGTCACATTTCACGGAGGAAAACTTTCACAATCTTCACGAGTTCAATCAAGATGGATTTAAAAACAGAAGCTGTTTACGGGCTACAACCTGTAAGTGTGATTTTTTTTTCGTCGATGTGTTTTCCTGTAATAGTTCGTGTTGTTAATTGTAGCAATGAAGTAAACATGACAACGCTGTTTGGCTCTGCAAACCAGTTTGTTAAATGCTCATTCATATTAACGTTATCCGACAAACACCTATCGTTACAAACTGTTTAAAATCTCAACAGCGAACTTGGCATTAGTGTAAATGATTCTTTGATTAGAGCTTTTATGTATTGTTTATCTACAGGCATGCTAAACATGCTTCTGTGTTTGATTTGGATACTATAGTAAAGCCAATGTTTGGTGTTCGTTCTTGCGACAGATATTTGGCAAATCATTCTAAAAATACAAAAGTAACGGTGCCATTCAGTAGCGATCACTATAGATCCGCAGTCTTTACTCTTGAGGACTGAACAGGTTCTGCTCGATCATCTTCACTAAAATTGTCTGGGTCTGATTCGGGCTCAAATTGGTATGGTTTCATTGATGCTAGCGTACACAAAGCACAGGCTAGTATCCTGAGGCTACCGGTGAAGGTAAGGGGCGTGACGCTTACGACAAACGCGGACTAGGTGGTTAGCCAATCACAACACACTGGGCCAGGTAACCAATCTGAGCACATTGCGTATTTTTGAGGGACTGGCTTCATAGAATCTGGAAACCATCAGACCGTTTTTACAAGGAGGGACAGAGCAGTGTAGAATAAAGGTAAAATATATGAAAAATACTGCATTTTTTTAAAAACGAAGCATGAACACATGTTACAGTGCCCCCCACAAACACAATCAAGCCTTCGAAAGAGTGTGCTTTACCACCCCTTTAACACTTGAACTATCTCCTGCATATGTAACAGGGATCTCGAGGCGCAGCACACAGTGCAGTTCACACTTCACACACACTACCTCCCCTTCATCCCCCTCCTCCTCACCTGAAATACACTGAAAAACCTATGCAATGTAAAGTACGTACAAGAAGAATCTATGTATGTTTGATATCATTTAAAGTGTCTCAGTGCGCCTGGTAAAATGGTCTCATTTTCCCAACCATAATGAAAAGCTAAAAGAAACTATAAAAATGAGAAAGTGATGTATCTTCTAAAGGTGTTTCCTCCCCCAGATCCTTCATTCAGACTGTACCTCCTGTATGTAAAACAAAAACCTATTCAAATACAAATTCTGATCTGCCAGTGTGAATCCCTGAATAGGGAACCAAAATCTAATTATAATGATAGACGGCCATTTGGTAAGAATATTGATTTATCTGGGTATATAAGGAAAAGGTGCAGAAAGTTTGAGGAGTCTGTAGGTTGACTGCCCACACAAAGGCTGTGTGTAATTTTCGTTGCCAGGTAATAATTTCTACAAATCATTCCAGTTCTGAATTGTTGTTATGATTAACTGATGATTTTATTCTTGCGGATTGGATTTCGAATGATTGCTTCATTACCTGGTCAATAAAATAAGATTAAAGGATTCATATATTGTCACAAGGTTGCGTCAGAGATTAGCGACGGCTAAAAACTGATATCAGGAAGTGTGCGGGTGACTTGGTTGAGAGGATGTGTTTGTCCATCTAGGTTAACCTAGCTTGGGCGCTTCCGATGACTTCTGTTCTAATTTAATGTTACTTTAGATAAATGCACGGGCTTGGCTAATCCAAAGCTATTAAAGAGCCAAAACCTACTAAAGTAAAACAATTGAATTAAGTTCCTGAAGGGCATCCAAGGGGGCTATTGAATATATCTTTGATCGTTGCGCGTGTACGGCAAAGTCCTAGATATTTAGCCAACTGCCCCAGCTTCTGATCTTCGGGACTGACCACTTGTGTGGGAGACCTTGTTGAGGAACTCGGAGCGATATAGCCTTCCTGATCTAAGTGGGTGAAATATAAACAGAGTTTAATCTAAGTGGGTGAAATATAAACAGAGTTTAAGAGAATAATCAAATATTCGTTCAAGTTTTAATGATGCATAGATATCATTAAAACCTTTTCATTTTTGGAGTCAGAAGGAAATTTTTGTTGCGTAAAAGGAAAGACAGTAGCGTGCAAACACCTTTTCCCTGCCATTGGACGCCGAGAGTTGGGCCAGTGGGCGGGCTTACAGCTTGTTTATTCTCCTTCGCCTGGAAATGCTTTTTGCTTCTTTTGTCAGTTATTTGGGCAGTCTGTGAGTTCTTTTTCTCACTTCGGTTTCTGTGATTGGAAACATGCGTGCGCGTGTAAAGAGGAACATGAATCAAGTCAGCCTCATTGAAATGCCATGCTTACTAGGGCTGCACGATATGAGGAAAAGCTGCGATGTGTGATAACATTATTTAATATTGGGATGACGATATGACTTGCAATAAATATTCAAAATGTGAATGTTAGCTATACTGTTCCCATGTCTTAGTGCTTTAATAGGTCGTGTTCAGTGTTGTGCAGTAACGGAATACATGTACCAGCATTACGTATTCAGAATACATATTATGAGTAACTGTATTCCGTTGCAGTTACCATTTAAAATAGTTGATACTTATAATACAGTTACATTGTTGAAATCAATGGATAACATTAACAATACTACTCGAGTCACGTGAGCACCCCAAGCGAGATGGCGGCTCGTTAGATAAGCTCGTATCCACTCGCTGATTACTATTTAACCTGTTAAACTGCAACCCCACTTTGGGGCTCACAGCTGAAAACGACCTACCTGAATTAAAACAATTATAGCTCCTGAGAACAGTGTGCTACAGGCACAATTAAGGTATCTTTGGAAAGAAGACACTTGGGACTCTACTAAAAAGCAATCAGAGTTGATAATTCTCAAACAGATAAAAAATTATAATAGTTGAAATGCCTCAAAAATTATTTGCACTACACAGAATGTTGTATTATTTCATGTAAAAATATATGAAAATAGACCTGGAGGAATCCAGTTCAGTTATGGATTGAAAGCCACACGACTTATCAGTTTATATTTCAAGTTTGAGGAAGATATAATGAAAAATGTGGTTCCTGCAAGCTTTTTTCCAAGACTATGTCTGTTCCATTTCTCCCTCCGCCTGCTTGAGGCACATCCCCAGAAATGACATCTCCCAACTAAAACAATTGCAGTTGCTAAACAATTTGCACTACATGCACAATTTAGACATCTTTAAAAAGAAGACACTTTACAGTTTATTACCCAAACATTAAAGTAGAAAAAAACTTAGAAAGACAAACAGTTATAGAAGTTGAAGTGTCTTGAAGATGATTTGTGCTACAATGAACACTTTATTATTTGATGTAAAAATATATGAAAATAAGCCTGGAGGAATCCAGTTAGTTAATGAATTGAAAGGCAAAAGTCTCATCAGTTTATATTTAAAATTTGACGAAGATATCATGAAAAATGGGGTTCCTGCATGCTTTTTTCTAAGAATATGTCCAGGTGCCAAGAAACCTACAGGAGACTTGATAACCTAATGTTATGAAGTGTACTGCAAGCTGTTTTAGCCATCATATATGATGCTTGAATGCTTTTTCAACTATAAAATAATAGGCAGAACCATAAGACTTTGTATTAGTGATTTATTTGTACAACAGAACTTATAAAAATATAATAAAAATGAAATATTAATAAAAAAGAGCTAAACTTCTTTGCAACTGAAAATACAACAAGTAATATAAGTATAATAACTATAAATATAACTAGTAATATAAATAACAATATAATATAAATATATAGCTATAAAAACACACACAATTTGCAAATGTAAAAAAAAAAAACATTTACTGGCCTTTTACTGGCGGATTCAGGTCTACAACAGCAAGTGCAGATCTTGAAGAATCTGAAAGCGTTCTTCTCTTTTCTGCTGGTTGGCTGGTGCTTGGATGCCATAGCTCATCTGAAGACTCAACCTGATGCCTGTAGAATGGCAAGGAAAGGAATGAGAATTAGCACAGCATGTCCTATTTCTGTATAGTTTGCCCATTCAATCAACAATCACACTGTCATTATTCACTCTAATTACAGGCCATCCCATGAACAATGAAACTGATGGGCAGTCGGTTAGACAGCATTCATATTGACGGCGGCCCATACATTCTCACACAGCCCAAGCATCAATCTAACGGCCGGCTATACAGTGAGCATTCATATTGATGGCCACCTATACATTCTCACACAGTCCTACAATCAATATAATGGCCGGTGAAACAGTGAGCATTCAACAATCACACAGATGGTCGGCCGTCCAGAACTTTTCTTTTTTCGTCAATTTGTTTTTGTAGCACAGGGGAAAAAAAATGCATTTTATATATTATATATATATATTTTTTTTTTTTCTGTGTGCGCTAGAAAAAATGCTAAATATCAGTATATGTATAATCTATACTGGTATATTGTAATTTTTCTAGCACACAGGAAAAACATAAAATAAATACAGTCTCAATATATATATATATATATATATATATATATATATATATATATATATATATATATATATATATATATATATAAACAATTACATGTGTTATATATATATATATGTTTTATTTACACACACATGGGGAAAAATTATATATACTTTTTCCCCATGTGTGCTAGGAAAAATGCAAAATATCAGCATATGTATAATGCATACTGGTATATTGTAATTTTTCTAGCACACAGGAAAAACATAAAATAAATACAGTCTCAATATATATATATATATATATATATATATATATATATATATATATATATATATATAAACAATTACATGTGTTATATATATATATGTTTTATTTACACACACATGGGGAAAAATTATATACTTTTTCCCCATGTGTGCTAGGAAAAATGCAAAATATCAGCATATGTATAATGCATACTGGTATATTGCATTTTTTCTAGCACACAGAAACAATAAAATACATACATTCTCACACACATTCTCAATATACATAAACAACTACACATAGCAACTCACCGGTATGTTATTGGATCAAGTTCTCTGTCAACAAGCACCGTCACCGCTGTGTTCACTCTCCTTTTTCACATCGCTGCTTCGAGTGAGCTCAAATAAAGCATCTTCAGCACAATAAAAACTTCTTTTGACGATCCATTGGATAATACATTCCGTCCAGTTAGTAAGATTAGCAAACAGTTACTACAAAGAGACCTCTGTTTGTTTACTAGCGCGTTAGCTTTTAGCTGTCAGATGGGGGGTGTCAGGCTCGCAGCATCTCGTCGGAGATAGCGCCACATTGGCACATTCAGATGAATAAATATTCACGCCCATGTGACAAACATACACATGCAAGGTCTCGTTGGAATCCTGTGCTCATTGGCTACATTTTCTGTCAGTCATGACGATTCAATGCTTTTATTGGCTCCAGATAAACAGACATTATCATTGGATGAGCACGTCATGACATCAGATAAAACGATCGCTATGGTTGGATATTTTTGACTATATCGCGGCTATCTTTGCATGTTTTTGAGTGGGGTTAGTTGGATTTTGTTCGTAACATTCTAAGCTTTAAACCCATGCCACTTTATTCTACCGGGAGACTGTTTTTGGTGCATTATTTTATTGCATAACAGTCTAGTATGATACTTCGCTCCGCAGAAATGCAATGTAAACAAAGGATTAACCATCAATATTACACCGTTATTGTTTCGTTGGATTAAAATGCTCTATGGGATGTTATTCAGTGGACCCTCACCTTTCCATTCGTTCTGGAATTGTTTGCAATGGATGCGTGTGTGGCTCGTAATTAGGACACTAAAGGTATGTACTCTGTTTTTATTTATAAAATCGTTGATGTGTATTGCTTACATTGATGCAAAAATACAGCCGTTATAAGCTTTTCAATGAAAAACAGTGGTCTGTCCTCGATGCTTGAGGTTTAGACCTTTAGAATGATATATAGTTTGTCAAGATTAATGATGTTTTTTTACGTTAAATCTATTAACAAACATTACACTCGTGCTAAAAATAGCGCTTCAACCCGTGCACGCGCTCATGAAGCTTATCAGGTTAATTTATGACAAAATAGTTGACATTTGGTGGGAAAAGATACTTTGGAAACGTCCATGATCCGAATCTTGTCATGTTTTCGACGGTTTTATGATGACAACGACATCTAAATACTTCAAGGAAGCAAACCGCATGGCGACCAGACGGACCCCACCTCCCGCGGAGGCCAAGGCAGATTTGAATCCGTCTGAAAAGCAGACTGAAGCTAAAGTTAGCCTGGAAAAGGTCTTCGCTGAGGTTACTAAAATGAGTAAAACTCTTCAGGTAGTTGCAGCAGACACAATTGCTATTAAAGAGACAATGACAGAGTTAAAAGATACCGTGAACGGGCTGCAAGTCAGAATGGAGGAGGTGGAGGGCCGTGTCTCTCACCTGGAGGACCTGACAGAGGGGCTGGTGACGGACAAAGATGCTAAAGAAAAGAAGATAAATGTTCTCTGGGATCGTGTTCAAATGCTTGAGAACCATAGCAAGCGGAACAACGTGAGGCTTGTAGGGCTGAAAGAGACGTATGGAATGAACGGCACATTGGAGAGATGTGTGAAGAAAGTTTTGAGTGAAGGCCTGGGGATCGACTTGGAGGGGGAATTCGAAATTGAGAGAGCTCATCGAACATTGGTCCCCATACCGAATGAGGGTCAACCACCGAGACCGGTGCTGATCCGGTTTCTGAGGCAGTCTGCGCGGGAGAAAGTACTGCGAGCTGCGCGGGAGCGCCGTGGAATCGAATGGGAGGGTGCGAAGCTATCCGTGTTTCCCGACATGTCGAGGGAGCTTCCTGAAAAAAGAAAGATGTTTCTGCCTGCTAAGAAAGCGCTTCAACAGTTGAATGTGAGATACACGCTTGCTTTCCCCGCTATCCTGAGATTCACATGGAAAGGTAGAAACCGCAGTTTTACAAGCACTGGGGAAGCGGAACGTTTCATCAGCACATTGCGCAATGATGAGATATAAAGGTATGCCCTTATAAAACAGTAATGCTTACGGACGGTGAGGAGTATATAAAAGTCAACCATGAGTGGAAATTAATCGCGAGTGGGTCTCGTGCTTAAGATGGTGTGCTGCCCGAGCAGCGTGAAGCTGGACAGTGACAACCAGCTTCATGAGGGATGCCTTACGGACCAGTACGAGTTATTCTCTGTTGTTGCGTGTTATATTTGCAACAGTTCCTTTGTTTTTTTGTCTTGGTTTAAAGACCAAAGACTGGTCAGAGCTCCCAGTTTCTTTTTCAAGGGAGCATTTTATGTTATTTATCTATATTTGTTTTGTTTTTTGTAAACCGTTTATGAAAAAATGTTCGGTCATGACAAAGTTTACTATTAATAATTTCTTATTATACTTGTTAATAGGTCTTTATACACAACAGTGGCTTTGGTATCCTTTTTCTGATATTATATAGTGCAGCATGGTTGGGAATTATATAACATACATGTCTTGGAACATAAAAGGCTGTGGGAATCCTATAAAAAGAGGCAAAGTTATGACCTATTTGAAACATCATAAAGTTGATATCGCATTTATTCAGGAAACACACTTTAAAGGGGAAGAGGCTCTAAAATTGAAATATGGGTGGGTTGGACATGTTTTTCATAGCTCCTTTTCCAGCAAGCGTAATGGCGTCGCTATACTAGTTAACAAGAAACTAAATTTTGTCCTGACTGGTGAGGTCAAAGATCGTGAGGGGAGAATGGTCTGTCTACAGGCCCGGATAAACGACATTGCAGTGGTGTTGTGTAACATTTACGCACCAAATATAGGGGACCCTGGCTTTTTCTATGAAGTAAATAAGACTTTAGGGGAAATGGATGGTCAAATAATCCTAGCTGGAGATTTTAATCAAGTGTGGGATGCTTTTATAGACAAAAGTAAATTTATTGACCAACCACATCCTAAAGACAGAGCAGCAATTCATATGATGAGTGAAAATAATGGGTTAGTGGATATTTGGCGTCTGGTGAATCCACGCGAGAGGGAGTACACCTTTTATTCACATTGTCATAAATCCCATTCCAGAATTGACATGTTTCTGATCTCAAACACCATGACAAAACATGTCACGCACTGCAAAATAAATGCTATTGCATTATCAGATCATGCCGCCGTGGAGTTAGGCATTGATATTAATTGTGACAAAGAGAGAAAAGGCAGGTGGAGGTTAAATACCTCACTTCTAGCTCATGAGGCTTTTGGATTATCGTTAAAAGAAGACTTACAGTTTTTCTTTGAAGTTAATACTGGTAGTACTGATAGAAGATCAACTGAATGGGAGGCATCTAAGGCATACGTCAGAGGGAAGATAATAGGCTATGCATCTAAACGGAAAAGGGAGGATCTGGGTAGAATACAGGAATTAGATAACAAAATTAAGAATTATGAAAAAGAATTATCCCAGCACTTCTCAAATCAATTGTATCAAGATATTTGTAAATTTAAATTTGAACTCCAGGAAATGTATAATAAAAAAGTAGAGTATGCCTTATTTAGATTGGGAACTACTTTCTATGAGGATGGGGAGAAAACTGGTAAACTGCTAGCCAGACAGCTGAAGCAAAAGAATACATGCAATTTAATAACAGCTATTAAGAAAGGAAATACAATAGTTACCTCTACAAAGGAAATAAATGATGTACTACAGCAGTTTTATAAGGAATTGTACACTACTGATACTAATCCTAGCCAGGAAGAACTGCAAAATTTCTTCACCAATCTCAAACTGCCTAAACTGTCCTCAGAGGAGGTGAATCTGTTAGACGGTCCAATAACAGAAATTGAAGTCAGGAAAGCTGTTTCTATTATGCGTAATGGTAAATCAGCAGGATTAGATGGGCTCCCGGTTGAATATTATAAACAGTATTGTAAAATTCCATCCATTAGCCCAAAAACCGAAAACTAATGACGTGGTCAAAAGGAATTCTGCGTGTAAGCCTTTTCAGCCTTTCGGTGAAGTTCTTTTAATTTATTGATATCTTATTTTAAATCTGACTCCATTAATAATTTTATCTGACTCCAATTCTATCTGACTCCATAAAGTGTGTTACATTTAGAGTTTATCAGCTGATTTGAAGATTAGTTGCGATTTAATTTAGATCAATGATTTTTCGTAGTATCACTTATTTTCAAATATTAATATCCTCCATGGGACACGGAATCTCAAATAGGCTAAGTGTCCGGATTTTCACTTGCTCTAACGGTCACAGATTAGTCAGTTCTGATATTACAGAGGATTGCAGGGTGAACTATCTTACCTCTAAGTGAGTCACACATGTGCACTCATAATAAAACATGTAATTTTAGTGATAGTCACGAAAACTGCAACTTATAATAACAGTGGCAGGTCAGAAATCAGGTTTTCCCTCATGCATGGCTCAATGCTCCCGCTATGGGGTTCCCAGTATGGCCTGCCCTGGCAGAGAGATCTGCGGTAACTCCTACAAAACTCCGCATGGACATGAATAAAATAATGATTTCAGAAAGATACAGAATAAATCAAGATTAACATTTATTTGGGCCAGACAGGAAAAGTAAATACTTAAACAAGAATCCATGGTACACAACTGATCAGCGTAAAAACATAAAACACAATTGCAAAGCAATATGAAAATAATTTAAAAGAGTCATCATGTCTGGCACATCTACATGCAGTTTGCACGGGGGGTCTGATTACAGAATATTCCCCCAGAGAGTTAGGACATCCAGCCTTAAATACTCCAACCAGAACAAAAGGGCTGTAAATATTTGCAACACCCCCACCTGGTTTTGGGGGAGTGGATCAGATATCTTTGAAGAGACTACTCAAAGGAGAACTGAATTCTCATTAGTTTTCCAATCTTTCTAATACTACCATTGACTGCAGTGAAACTGAGACCATTTTACCATTCGCACTGAGACCTTTAAAAAGACATCAAACATGAAAAGGATTAAACAATAGATTTACAAATAACATCATCACTGATATATCTGCATTTGGTGACTTGAAACCAGGACAAGGAGAGGGCAAAATGGGGAGGGGGGAGGAATGTTTGTCAGGGTGTTGTCACAGTTTCTGTGAGATCTTTTCCTCAAGATTAGTGCCTTTTATTGTTCAATTGCTGAGGTATGTATCTCAGCTTTTGTCTTAGCACCAAAACCGACTCTTACAGACGGCCCCTGGCCAATTGGGACAAATTCAGATTAGTTCCCAAGGGGACATACTTGGACATTCCTTGTTTCCATATTTTGGATGTAATTTCGGAAGTGTTCTTAGTGCTGATCCTGGAGTTAACAACACAAATCAATGGGTGCCGGATTCAAGCAGTCACCTGAAATAACAACATTAAGACAGGCTTAACATGAAGATGAAAACAATGCTGAAATACACCTCAGCGGCACAGTTCCTTTAGGTGTAGGCGTACTGTGCTGATTGGATGCTGAAGCACTTAGGCAGGATATCTGTTATCCCGTTGGTCAGGTTTGTTTCCACCTGCCGATGATTGTGAGGGTTTTCAGTCTGTAGAATGACTTGTTGTCCCAAGTCAGTTGTGTTAGCCAGCATGAGCAGAAAGTGTCAGTGGAAAGTATCTTTACACTTTGAGGAAACATCTGTGTCCTCCCCAGGATTCTTATCAATAGCTGACCCTTAGAGAAATCCTCGGTCACCTTCAAGCAGAAGGTTTGGTTTGCCGGGCAGGTCAGATCTCCATGGGTGAAGGAATCATCGTGTGCTAGACACCTGAACAAATTCTGAATAACCATGCAATAATTGAACACTGATGACTTTGTGGTTATTGTGAGATGGAAAAAGAGAGTGGTTGGATAATCACAAGAACATCAAAATAACAACACATGATAAACTCCTGTCAGAAGTGCGAGTGGTAAAAACGGTCTCATTTCTCAGTGTCATATATTTAGTGAGCAAGTCTCATTTGATCGCCAGATTCTTCAATACCACTAGTGATATTGAAGTGGAATTTAAACACGGTCTGGATGAATTGAAGGAAGGGTATCAAAACCATCAATAGAACAGTATATTTACCAGCAGTAATGCATAATTAAAATATATCACATAATTAAACATGGAAATACACAATTGAATAATTGCCATTATAAAATTGTTTGTATCAGTTGTTTTGAATGCAAATCATTATTGAATTCTTATGTTTCAATCAGATTACTTAGAGAATGAGATTTACAGAAAAAGAGATTTAAAATCTTTAGTTAAACTTTGGCACTCATCTTCTGCGCATTTGATGTACAGGCGGAGTCACACTCAATGATGCAGGTCTGACTGAGAATTGTTTACTTAATTTATAGAAATGCCTGCATCCCAGATCTAAGTCTTTAGATATATTTTATTGTCATTAGTCATATGTTGGAAACTAGGGGCCCTTCCAGTTTTCAACAATGCTAAGGACTGGACATATTAAACATTTTGTCCATCAGTTTACTGATCAATTAATTGTCCATTAATTAATGTGTGACAAAGCCATGCACAT
Organism: Gobio gobio; assembly: GCF_949357685.1. Taxonomy (NCBI): domain Eukaryota; kingdom Metazoa; phylum Chordata; class Actinopteri; order Cypriniformes; family Gobionidae; genus Gobio; species Gobio gobio. The sequence continues at coordinate 55,491,884 of NC_137114.1, forward strand.
GTTTTATGCATCTTGCAGTGTTTACATACAGGAAGTTGACATGGCTGTAAGCCGTAAAATTATTCAAACCAAATAAAAGGTAATTATGAAAATAAAATTGTTCAAACCAAATAAAAAGGGAATTATGAAAAATAATTCATTTTGTCCTGTATGTATGAAGATTAATAGTGTATGATAAATTTGCATTATGTGTATGATTTTGGCCTGGATAGTCCCATGATCTATGCCAGGAAAAATGTGTTGTGCGGTGATAGAATTAAGGATGTGTGTTGTGTATGGATGTGTATAGGAGATGGGTGGTGTCTATCCTACCATAATCTGTGTTGTATAATTTTATTCCAGTTTTTATACTGGGAAGCCATTTAACTATGTGTGCTGTGAAGTGTGAATGGCTTCATGAAGTCTCTTCCCTCCCATCTCCTAGATGTTAAGTTGTGTGTGTGTGTCCTGACTTCAGACCCAGTGGAATCTGGATCTGAAGGATGGCAGCCATTCACCTGAAAGGAAAACAAGCACAGAGCGAAATACAGTTTAATCTTGAACCTTTACACAAATTTACTTAAGATAGATGAGGCTATCTTATTTTTCTTTACTGGTCTTTAGCCAGATAGATTGTTGTAGATGGCTTTAACCTGTTACGGTTTTATGCCATTAGGAGAAAATTTGTTGTAGTTTACAAATACATGTATCATAATCATGATCATGTTTCTGTAAAGAAAAAGGTTAGATAAACTGATTTATAATGGTCAGATCTGACTGTGTGTAAATGCAGTCAGACCAGTTGCACCTTAAGTTGCTGTTGCAGTTGTGTTTACACAATCTGCTGCATTGTGCTTTTATCACACCCAGGTCCCCTGGGGCAATCTCTTTAAATGATGCTGTTTATACAAGTCAGATCTGTTGTTTAGAGCATTCGTCACCAGGTGTTTATGGTGTCATTTGAACTCTTGACCCCTTGGATCTCTGTGATGTGTGACCCCTGTAGAGTGAATGCCTCAAGTTAACATAACACACAACTTTACATTCCCAGTAAAATGACTTCCCCAATCAGGTTCCATGTAATCTGCTGCTCCCAGAGAGGAATTTGCTAACACTTGCGAGTTTCTTTGCAATGGAAAACTTGTACCTCCCCTTTCTCATTGGGCTGCAGATCAATGAAATGTAAATTATTAGGCCTTGCCTGAATTCAACCTATTCAAGTTACAACAATTAGGTTACTCATTTAACTGGGCATTGTAATTTTTCTCATTTAAATTATTGCACAAATAGAAGGTACAGAAGTTCTTTCTCTTTAGGTTTTCCTCTTCAGTTTCTTCCTTCACAATTCTGTCCTTAACCATTTATATTCTCCTTCCCATCATTTCAACACTAATAATGCTCTTGCCTCCCTACTTGCACATCCCATCTTTCTACATTCTAATCCTTCTCATACTTTCCCAACCTTCTTTCCTCTTCTAAATAATGCTCAATTTATCCTGAGATTAAAACCATTTCTGGCATTTATAATATAATTTACATTATAATCATAATATAAATCATATTATATTAAAATAGTATGAATTAAATAATCATTTTATTTGCTGGTCTCAAGAGGATCTCTGCTGAGTCATTTGTCCAGAATAATCTGTTATCATCTCACTGATCTTTAGATTGACCTGCAGCTGCTGCTGTGCTGGCCTGATCATTGGGTGCACAGCAATAAGACCAAACTGGAAGCCAGTTATAAACTTAGTTGCTGTGAACGCTCAACAAACTGCAAACACTGAGAGCACAGATCAAATTATTGCTCAATTCAAAGATTTTTGTGACTACACAATATAGAATTGGGCACAATTTTCTTGTTTTAGGCTGAGAAGCTATCAATTGCATTCTTTGGAGAATCTATTTGCATATGAAAAGGAAGGTTTGACAAACACAGGTCTGATGGAGAAAGACAAAGATTCTCTTTGGTCTGTTAATTTTCTCAGTCTCTTCTGAGACATTAATAAACACACAAAAGTGCAGTGATTGCAAAGTCTGAAGTAAGACCATAGTAAAACGCTATATTTTATAAGACATTTATAATTGTGACATCAGACCTGAACCAGTTTTGTCCACCTTCACATTTTACACACAAAGGATTCCAGTGAGATCGTTTCAATGTTATTTTAGCTCATCGACTCACAAGATTTCATTCACAAGTTAACGTGACCATTTGTTCTTTTTCTTTGTCGCGTTGTTGCAGCAAAGCAAATTAACAAATGTAACTGGACATTTTCCTCAGAATTCAAGGTTTTAATTTACAGAGCTCTCTTGAGTACAGAAATAAAATTTACTCTCTTGCTGCGTGTGCAAACAAGGAGAATTTTAAAGCAAGGGATATCATTTCTACTCTACGCTGTTGCTTTCATGTCCCTGATAAGCAATATGGTTGTCTTCTTTTCACGCCCCATCAGATTTATACAGTATTCAGTACTATACACTCCCAACATTTCTAAAAGGCAAATAAGAATGGACTTACCATAACAGCTGAAGAAAAAGAAGAAGATCAAACCTCTCGCTTGTGGCATCCCAATATTTAGCTGAAAAGACACTCGCCACCGGGAGATCACGGAGGACAGGTCACCACTGTAAAATTCCATCCATTAGCCCAAAAACCGAAAACTAATGACGTGGTCAAAAGGAATTCTGCGTGTAAGCCTTTTCAGCCTTTCGGTGAAGTTCTTTTAATTTATTGATATCTTATTTTAAATCTGACTCCATTAATAATTTTATCTGACTCCAATTCTATCTGACTCCATAAAGTGTGTTACATTTAGAGTTTATCAGCTGATTTGAAGATTAGTTGCGATTTAATTTAGATCAATGATTTTTCGTAGTATCACTTATTTTCAAATATTAATATCCTCCATGGGACACGGAATCTCAAATAGGCTAAGTGTCCGGATTTTCACTTGCTCTAACGGTCACAGATTAGTCAGTTCTGATATTACAGAGGATTGCAGGGTGAACTATCTTACCTCTAAGTGAGTCACACATGTGCACTCATAATAAAACATGTAATTTTAGTGATAGTCACGAAAACTGCAACTTATAATAACAGTGGCAGGTCAGAAATCAGGTTTTCCCTCATGCATGGCTCAATGCTCCCGCTATGGGGTTCCCAGTATGGCCTGCCCTGGCAGAGAGATCTGCGGTAACTCCTACAAAACTCTGCATGGACATGAATAAAATAATGATTTCAGAAAGATACAGAATAAATCAAGATTAACATTTATTTGGGCCAGACAGGAAAAGTAAATACTTAAACAAGAATCCATGGTACACAACTGATCAGCGTAAAAACATAAAACACAATTGCAAAGCAATATGAAAATAATTTAAAAGAGTCATCATGTCTGGCACATCTACATGCAGTTTGCACAGGGGGGTCTGATTACAGAATATTCCCCCAGAGAGTTAGGACATCCAGCCTTAAATACTCCAACCAGAACAAAAGGGCTGTAAATATTTGCAACACCCCCACCTGGTTTTGGGGGAGTGGATCAGATATCTTTGAAGAGACTACTCAAAGGAGAACTGAATTCTCATTAGTTTTCCAATCTTTCTAATACTACCAAGATTTCAAGATTTTCAAGAGTTTTATTTGTCACATACACAGTTATATACACAATATACAACTGGCAGTGAAATGTAAACAGGTCCGCTCCATGGACAGTGCAAATAACAGTTACAAGAAATTAAATAGAAATAGAATAAAGTTAGAATAAAAAGTATTAACATAAGTAGAATTATAAATAAATCAAGTAAAAGATAAAAATAGGAAATAAGATAAAAATAAAAATATAAAAAATATGTGGATGATAAGTGAGATAAACTGTAGACTTAAAAATAAGTGGTTAACATAAAATATATAATATGTATATATAAAGAAGTATAATGTGCAAGGTTTATTACAGGTTGTTACGCAGTAACAATAGGGACGTAAAGTAAAGTGCAGTGCAATTGCAGTATGTGGATGTTAATGTTGAAAGACCGTATGTTTATGCGTGTGCGGGGGTGAAGTGAGTCACGTGACTGAGTTCAGGAGTCTGATGGCCTGGGGGAAGAAACTCCTCCTGAGTCTTTCAGTCTTTGCCATCAGGCTACGGAAGCGCTTACCAGATGGCAGCAGGGTGAAGTGAGAGTTTGCAGGGTGATTAATGTCTCTGATGATTTTAGTAGCTCTACCTCTGCAGCGTTTGGTGAAGATGTCCTGCAGAGACGGGAGAGCTGAGCCTGAGATGCGCTCCACTGAGCCTTCAAATTATCGACCAATAAGCCTGATTAATGTAGATTGTAAGATATTAAGTAAAATTCTTGCAGTACGGCTAGAGAAGGTGTTATCCAACATTATAAACCTTGATCAAGTTGGATTTATGATGAATAGGTCATCAATGGACAACATGAGAAGGTTACTACACTTAATTTGGCTAAATAGAGAAGAAACGGTCCCAACTGTTGCCCTTTCACTTGATGCAGAAAAGGCATTCGACCGAGTTCATTGGGATTTCTTATTCACAGCATTGTCAAATTTCGGGTTTGGACCATCTTTCATTAAATGGATTCAAACATTATACAAAACACCTAAAGCATGCGTGATTACCAATGGTAAAGTTTCCCCGTTTTTTGACCTTACCAGGGGGACACGGCAGGGATGCCCGCTGTCGCCATTATTGTTCAACATTACATTGGAACCATTGGCTATTGCTATCAGGGCTAATACAAACATTCTAGGTGTACAGGGAGGGGATAAAGAACACAAATTGTTTTTATATGCCGATGACATTTTGGCCTTGGTAAAAGATCCAGATAAGTCATTACCTCATTTAATGGAGACAGTTCAATCATATTCTAAAGTGTCTGGATATAAGATTAACTGGACATAGTCTGAAGCTCTGCCCATAGCTGGAATATGTAATGCAAGTATGGTAACTAAATTTGGTTTTAGATGGACTCCACGAGGGATAAAATATTTGGGTATAAAGATATGCAGGGAGTTAGAAGAGATTCCTATGTTAAATTTGACACCACTTTTACAAAAAATAAGGAATAACCTGGATAACTGGGGAAAAATCCTGTTAACTTTATGGGGGAAGGTGAATATAATTAAGATGGTGGTCTCGCCTCAGCTTAATTACGTGCTCATGATGCTGCCAATTACAACTCCACAGTCGTTTTTCAATCAATATGATATAATGGTAAAACATTTCTTATGGAGTGGGAAAAGGCCCAGGATAAAGCTTAATAAATTATGTGCCTCTCGGGATAAGGGAGGGTTGGGACTACCAGACCCTCGGCTATATCAGATATCTTTTGAAATGGCCAAATTGGCCAAACATTGGAACAATGATACTCAATTAGATTGGGTTACTATTGAGAAAACTCTGTCTTGGCCATACAGCCCTATTGAGCATTTGTCTCAATGTATAGACTTGACTACAAATCCTATCATGAGGCATTCGAGAGAGGTATGGGCTAAGATTCACAAGATGCATAAAATATCACAATGTAAACAACCATACTCTTCCCTATGGCATAACTCTGCTATTTGTATCGGGAAATCACCTATGTACTGGTAGAAATTGCATATAAATGGCCTGTGCACTGTAGCAGACTTATTTGAACAGGGTGTATTTATGTCTTATAATAACCTTATACAGAAGTATAATATAAAGGGAAAAGAACATTTCTGGAAGTACCTACAAATCAGAAATTGTGTTTCTACAAAAATACAGTACACAGATGGAAACCATATCTTGGACTTTCTAACACTACCTAACTCCCAACAAAAAGCCTCTGTTTTTTACAGGACGACCAATCATTTGCTTAGCAATGACTGTACAAATTTAAAGATAATATGGGAAAAGGACATTGGGGCTATTGGGGTTGAGGAGTGGAAAATAATTTTATCAAATACAGGTAAATATGTAAGAGAAGCTAGAGGGCAATTTACACAGTACAAAATCATACACAGATTCTATCTGACACCTCTTAGACTTTATAGAATGGGTCTGACAAATAATAATGCTTGTTGGAAATGCCAAAAGGACAGAGGTACTTTTATCCACTGTATCTGGGAGTGTCCACTTATTCAACCTTTATGGCACCAAATTTTAAATATTTTGAGCAAATGGCTTGGAACAATAATACCATTATCACCAAAACTATGTCTTTTGGGAGACAGGGCGCAGCTGCCAAATATTTCAAGTGGAGAGTTCTCAGTGATCATGGTGGGTGTCTCTGTGATGGCTAGAGTCATTCTGAAACATTGGAAAACTCCCAAAACACCAGAATTGAAAGAATGGGTCAACATAATGACAAAGACAGCCTCATATGAACATTTGCTTTACAAACTGCATTATAAGAACAGAGCATGTGTTTCTGTGTGTATACCTGTCTGGGAAGATTTTTGGTCTTATGTGACATTGTCTGTCCATATGACACAATAATTTTGCCTTCTCATTATCTTGTACTACCTAGAATCAAGATTATCTAATTATTTCCTTATTTTTCATATTTCTCTCCTTGTCCCTTTTCCTTTATTTTGTACCCAATTTAATGTTGATAATTACAACCACTGTCTGTATCTTGACCTTATATGTAGCATTTGTATACTGTATGTGTTCTGTATGATATTGTCATGTACCGGATAACAACAATAAAAACTTGAATTATAAAAAAAAAAAACATTACGTCTATGGAATGTCCTCACATTTCACAAAAACAAACGTGTGTGTGTGTGTGTGTGTGTGTGTGTGTGTGTGTGTGTGTGTGTGTGTGTGTGTGTGTGTGTGTGTGTGTGTGTGTGTGTGTGTGTGTGTGTGTGTGTGTGTGAAGGAAACCTTATATAAAAACTGTTATAACAAATTATTTATATCACATTAAATAATATGTAAAGATGATCACAGAAACAAAATGGATGTGATGGTCATTAAGGATTAATTCATCTTGTTCTTCATGTGTCGAAGTCCTGACTGTGCTGAAATTGAGTGTGTTTAAAGTAAAGAGTGTTAAATGTTTATCGTATCACTTTATTGAGGAGCAGCTCATGTGTTCAATCATTTACAGATCAATCACTCAATCACCTCAATTCAAGAACGAGATTTCATTAATTGAGAATTTATTCCATTTTTAAAATGCTTAAGGTGCCCTCGACTCTGTTTTTTTCTCTATGGTCATATTTTAATATTTATGTGTCTGTAATGAGTGTGTTGCAGGTCTGCGTTTTACTGGTTGTTGTCTCCGCACAGCATCATTTGTGGGGCTTTGTAAACCTGTATTAGCTCTAGTGTGGGATTGTTCTACAATATTTACTCATGACAGTAGAATAGGGCATTTCTAGTCAATCTACTGCAGTATTTCCTCTCTCAATCAGTAGAAAATGTGGTTAACACCAGGTCATGCATGAGGGAAAAAATACCATCATTTACAGAGAAACAGTGATATACATTTTTGCTCATATCGCCCAGCACTAATAATAATGATCAAATAAATAAAACTGGGTTATTGTAGTTATTGCATGGTGACCACAAATTAATCATGGTTTTGCTTTAAATCCATAGTTTAATGGCATTTGTGTGGTTATACACCAGAGGTTAATATTCGTAAGCGTATATTATGTTCAAAAAAGTTGCTAAGCAAAATGAGAGTTTAAGGCCCAATCCCAATTCTATTTTATACCCCTTCGCCTTCCCCTACCCCTACACCTACCAGTTCCCCTTGCCCCTTGAAACAGAGTGCCAAGGCGTAGGGGAGAAAATATTCCCCTAAGAAATGGAACACCACTACTATACCATTACACGTCATACCCCGTTTAATTTATTATAACGTCCTGTGACATTTAACCAGTATGAACAGCAATGAAGTGCGTAGGCTATATCTCACAGAAATCAGGCGCGAGCACGTTTAACAAATTACTCACTCCCACAAGAGTTTTGCGCCATATTTAGACTTAATAAAATGCCGCTCGTTTTCAGTTCAAAAACATATGAGCCAGAGTTTCCTAAGATGATACAGAATGATACAGAACATACAAGACTAGTGAAGCCGCTTTTCCATTGGACCAAACTGTTCTCTTTGTTTATTAACCGTTCCATTCCGTGCTGATCCGAGCCGACCGGTACGGATATGGTTTCGTTTTCTACTTTGGTGCTGCGATAATGTTCATACGTTATACGTCAAGTCAGTCGTTGCCTTGGTAACACGAGAGTTTACAGACGATATGTGATGTATATCGACTGCGTTATGAAGGATGACCAGATATATATTTTTAAACTATTATTAATATGTGTTCAAATCACCCAAATAGTGCGTTTAGCAAGCTACAGAGAAACAGGCAGCCAGGCGACACGCAGTGATCGATCCCGAGTGGCAACACACACACATTCTCTGCAGTCGGTGGAGTGAAACTCCTCATACCCCTTCGTTCGAAGTGTGGTCCTGAAAAATCTTCGTTTGAAGGGCTATCTGGCCCTTCCCCTTACCCCTACCACTCCAGCCAAAAAAGAATCGAGACACCCCTACCCCTTCACGTGAACGCGCAAAACGAAGGGGTAGGGGAAAGAAAAGGGTTAAGGGGTAGAAATGGGATTGGGCCTAAATCCCTCCATTAAAATATTTTTTTTTTAGAAACACACACACACAAAAAAAACCTCAGTGTTACCAGATAAGAGGAACAGGAACACAAACACACACACACACACACACACGCACACACACACACACACACACACACACACACACACACACACACACACACACACACACACGCACACACACACACACACACACACATTCGCTATGGACAAAGTAAACTGTTGCTGTCATTTCTTTATCCTGTAAATAGGCTACAAGAAACGTCTAACATTTACATTAAATTACATGCTGTTATCCCTTTACAGTTACTACACTCATAAAATACTTAAATGACATGTTGACTTTTAATATTTAATATTGCATTCCCTCTCTACTGCATTCTGTCTGTTTGACGCCCGTGCTCATTCAGTGAATTTTGGAGTTTAATGCAGACTATCTCAGGACGCTTTCATGCTAAATGGAAATACTTGAGTGAATTAGTAACATTCACAGATGAGGATATAACCTGTAAATTAACGCTTTGAGCTGAGGACGCACACGCATCTGTCAAAGCACATGACAGGATATGTTAAACGCTAATGCATTAGCTTGAAGCTTAACATCAAGATTTTAAAATCCCGGATTCCCTGCACCTGGTCGTCATTGTCTACACTACCTTTATATGGAACTTACTCCCAGCACTCCTTGTCCATTCTAATGTTAATGTTATACGTATGTTGGTATGCTGTGTTTTGTTCCTGTTGGATTCCTTGATTTATTAAAACCCGTCTTTTGTTTTGAAGTCCATGTCTGTTATCATCCCTGCTGCACTACCAACCCATGACAGAAGAACGGATCAACACTGCTAAAGGACTTCTTCAGAAGATGGGGATCTTCCTGTTCCCGCTTCGGCATGTTTCACTCGAAAGCTTGACAGACCTTCCGTGCCTAGTGATGGTTTCTAAGCCACGTTTGGCCTGTGGCGGTTTTCGGGCGTGGCTTAAAGAAGGGTCAATTATCAAAATCGAGGCTAAACCACACCATATTACAGCACAGTAGGGCTATTGCAAACAAGTGCAGAAAATTTCGTGTTACACAAACACACACTGAGCGAAGATCACAGCACGCACACACACACGGAGCGGAGAGTGCAGTACTTTTACAAATATTTCATTGTTAAAGCAAATACATGGTTCTCCTTATTTGTTGCATTATCATTATTTTTCTGTAACTCTGACTACATGTGCTGAACAAATTGAAAAATAATATTCTTAATTACCATTAATTTATCATGTTTAAGTGAGAATTGTTATAATGTTTTAACAGTGATGATTGTTCTCAGTATTACTTACTCAGCTGATCTAGTTGCTGTAACCACAGGCAGCAGCTTCTGAAGAACTTCATCTGCTGTGTTTACTGTGACACTGTTTAAAAATAAAAAATAAGTTAATTATTAATGATGATAATAATTAAGATCATAAGTAAATAATACATTAAATACCCTTAAATATTGTTTTAATTAAACTGGTTTATAATGGGCACAGATCTGTTGTCAGTGTTTCTCTGTGCAGTCTATTAGTCTGCATTTACACTACAACACTCAGTGCACAGATCTATTATGACATTAGATTTATTGTCCCGTCCGTTGCTATGGTGATCACTGTGTCAATCATCACAATTTCAGGAGTGATTCAGATCAATAGTTTAGCGGATTCACACCTAATAATAAGACATCCCACCTCTCTGGGAAGTTACAGGAGTCTCCCTCATATTAATATTGGGAGTGTCTTGTTGGGAACTCTTTTCCTCATTGAAGAAGAGACCAGGAGACTTGGATATATTTTCAAGCAGACGTTATTCTTTATTGACACACGTGCTGTTCTTCACTGCAGTCGTCCAACAAGTCTAACTCAAACAGTATAAAACATTGTAATTTATCTACATTTCAGGGGGAGGGATTACACAGCAGAGGAGGAGACACTCTAAGCAAAAGAATGCAAATGTTGTATAGGTAGTCCTAATCCAGTCTGCATAACAGTGTCATTCAAATGCATAGATGCTAATCCAACCACTCTGACAATCAGGGCCGTGCAGAGAGTTCTTCAGAGGCAGGGGCTCAAATGTAAAAAAGGGGCAATATGTAAATATATATATATATTAGGGGTGTAACGGTACACAAAACTGACGGTTCGGTACGTACCTCGGTTTTGAAGTCACGGTTTGCTACGGATTCGGTACAGCAGTTTTACAAAATTGCTTTTTATTAATTTTTATTCAACAGTGGTTTAATGAAAAAAAAATTTGTGTCTGTCCTTAAATTAATTCAGTTATAACTAAAAGTTTCTTAAAGATAATGCTGTAAACTATATAGGGAGCCCTTACATATTGCTATTAAAGATTAACAACAGAGCCCAAACTATTAGCCTAAATTCATTTGCTATTTATTTTTAGATATAAAAATCAACACTCATAAGCTTCACATAAGGCAGTTTTTGCATTAATATCTAAATCAAATTTTTTTTTTTTCTCCAATTCGTTGTTGAAATATAATCATTTAGTGGCTGTAATTTTCATGACAGGTTTATTTAAACATACATTAAATAAACAAGACATCACTAACAGGCTAAGTGGAATATAATGAATATATATAGGCTAATATAATGAATATATAGGCTAATATAGTGCATGTATTCAGTGAAAGAGTTAATCTCTCTAGTGAACTCACAGCTGTGGACACTGAATGACTTCTGAGGTAAATGTGATTCTACATGACATTTTTTGTTTACAAGCTGTTTTATTGTCTTTCCGCGGTTGAAACACCGATGGAGCGATTACACAACATATGATACGTTTCAATAAGTTGTAATGTATCCTCAACATACCTTTAGATATTCATTTCTTTAGGAAGAGATGATCGCGTTCACTCGCGCGCTGCCGCTTGAAGTTGAACTGATACGCGTCTCTCTGTCACGTCACATAATAGAGCGTTAAAAAGGCATTTATCGTTTGAATTTCGTGATAAAATGGACTGAATACTTAATATGTTCGTGTGGGAACTCGGATTTAAGTGTGTTCCGCGCTTTAAACAAGCCGACTGTTAACTGTTATAGATTGCATTCATAACCGTTCTGTACACGCGCGCACCGTACCGAAAGCCCGAAACGTTAGTTCGTCTGTCCATGTAATTTTCAACCGATTTATGAATAAGAACAGAAAATTACCGCTCCACTTCACATGAATTTGAACTTGCTTTGCCAGATCACGATTGGTTGGTGTATATACATGACAAACGCGCATTGGTGAATTGTGTAATACTTTAAAATATATAATATATAGATTTGTAATTAAATCAACACATTAGCTCTGATTATGGATGAAAAAAAAATATTGGTTTACTTTTTTTTCCCGCGAGGCCACACACTCTCTGAAAGGACCATATTTGGCTCGAGAGCCGCTTCCGAACAGAGGAAAATCAGCTGTCAATCAAAACGCACGCAACCCATAGCAACGCGTTATGGCAATGCCTCAACAGAAATTGTCCGACTTTTGAGCCGTTCGTTACTATTGTATACATTGTCATCAATGTCATGTTATAATAATCACATTTATTTAGTTTTATTGACCACGATATTATCATTGATATTTGTCTGAGAGGGGCACTTTTGATTCATTTTGAAAAAGGGCAGGGGCTCGAGCACCCAAAGCCCCCCCCTCTGCACGTGCCTGCTGACAATATTGCGCTCTGAGCTTGTCATGCTAAATGGTCAGGAAGAGCATAAAGACAAAAGTCTTAATGTCTCAAACACTTAAACAGCCTGACTTGATCTCCTTAGAATGTAAAACACTATGTATATACTGTTTTCAGTTTATATACTATTACATTGGAACCCAGATATAACAATTTATAAATGTGTAATCTCACAGTCCCCCCTTTGAGAGTTCTAATAACTCTCACATAATACAAATTTAATAAGTCCATTCTGTAGCTCATGTTTGTTAGCATAAGCCCCGTCTTCTAGTCAAGTAGCTTGAAAAAATTACAGGCACATATCTCTTGCTCTGTGTTGATTGTCTGTAGTGACGAATGACATGCTGACACAGAAACAAACATGCCACTAGGGTCTGTGTAGTTCTTACGGGTAATAGTCTTTTTCTGGTAGGAACAGTCATTGTGAGTCATTTGTTGACCTAACAGGTTTCCGAACCATGAAGAATTATCTTTAGTCATCTGATGTAATTTTGATGAAAGATCAAAAATGTCTTGTTGGATTTTGTTCAAGAGTTCTTGACCACCATGTTTGTGCATAAGTGAGTCCTGGAAAACAGCCATCTTCTTTGTTTGTGGTAGGAGCTGAATTATGTAGAAACCAGGGTGCACCTGCCATTGAATTGGCTAGATAGGATGTTGTAGACAGAAGTTCCTCCAATCATGTGCCACCCATGGGATTCCTGCTCCTACTGAAGGCAGGTGTGGCATGCAAACGTTCTTTCCAGCAAACAAGGCGTTTCTTGACATTATCATCAACTCTAAGAATATGTTTTTTCTGGAGTCTACACTTTGTGCGATGTCCATGATGATTAGTGGCAAGGCAATCTTGATCATGTTGATGGATGACTGAAGTTCTCGTATGTGATTCTCTGCGTTGTGTATATATATATTTTATTTGACAGTTGGCTCAGTAGTGGGTCTAGTTGTCCTTCAGAGGTTGTGGCTTCATACGCAGGTGAGGAGGTCAGTGCGTATGGGTCTGGGGACAGCCATTAAGTGGTATCTGCACAGAGTAAGAAAGAAAACAAAAGACAACAGAGCAGTATTTGTTTTAAAAGACAGCAAACATTAGGGTTGTATCCTCTATTCAATCGGAGTCTGCTATTTTTGTTCCTTCTTTCCCTATTTCTTAATTCCTGCGACACCTAAAGAACAGTAAGGTAAGGATGGCCTAGTGTGGGAAGGCCTATGAGGGAATCTTCACCGCAGGATTGGCCCCGGTGCCTGTTGTATTCGGTTCTTTCCTGGGCTCCTCACTGGTCCGCGTGTCCTATCCTATCCCTGTTGGTGGTGGAACAACTTTACAGTTTGACACGAATCCAGGTTTTCCTTCCCTGACACTGCCACTTAGGCTCTAATGGCTTGTTTCTGAATTACTTTATCATCACCCACTGATCTGGGCTGATCGTGTGTCCACCTTCTGGTGACGTCGGCCAACTCTCTCTCTGGCACTCTGTACTGCCTTTCTGAGGTTTTCACAGTAGGTGATCAGGGCATCTGAGGCATTGTGTACATCAGCATTTCTAAGATCAATCACACCAGGCATCTGCATTGGGCATCCTGTAATAATCTCATGAGGGCTCAGTCCTACAGATCTGTTAGGTGACGCTCTCATACTACACAGTACCACTGGCAGCGCCTCAACCCATGAAACTCCTTCCTGATGCATTTTGCTTAACCTAGTTTTGATTGTTCTGTTTGCTCGTTCAACCTGTCCTGATGCTTGTGGCCTGTAGGGGAAGTGAAGATTCCACTTAATTTTCAAAATTTTAGACACTTCCTTGACTACCTGTCCTGTGAAGTGTGTACCCTGATCCGAGTCAATGGAATCTGGTAATCCCCATCTGGGAATGAAATCAGTGACAAGTCATTTAGCAGTATGTGCAGCTGTAGCACACCCTGTTGGATAAGCTTCTATCCATCTCGAGAACTTGTCTATCACTACCAAAACGTCATTTTTTTCTAACAAGGAGGCAACGATATGTAATCAACTTGCAGGTGACGAAATGGTCCTGGTGGAGCTGGGGTATGTGTTGCTGCTGTAGTTTTTCTGACATGCATCTCTTGACTGTTTCGATGGCTACATTTCAGAATTTTGGATTCCACTATTGATTTGAGAACCTGTGATTCATTGTTGCTGGACCACTGTGACCCAAATTGTGTATTTGTTGAGCCAAATATGGCAACAGTGATTCTGGGGCGACATACTTCCCCCCTCTTGTCCAGCACCCGAATAAATCCACTGTGGCTCCTTTGTCTAACCATGTCCATGCTTCATATAGAGCAACGTCTTTGTACAAATCAATGATTTATTCAGGAGGCAGAATTGTCTTCTGTGCTGTACTACCTGAACACACTTGTACAGTTGAATAGGAACAAGTTTGTTTAGCAGCTACCTCAGCAAGACCATTACCTTTAGCTTCCATACTATTAGTTGTGATGTGCTTTCACTTTGATCACCGCTAATTTCTTTGTAAATTTCATGGCAAACAGATCTTTTACTAATCCAGCATGCTTAATGGGGGATCCAGCAGACGTTAGAAACTGTCTACTTTGCCAAATGACACCAAAATCATGAATTACCCCAAAAGCATACCTGGAATCAGTATAGATATTGGCAACCGATCCTGAAGCTAGCGTGCATTCACTAGTTAAGGCTACTAGTTCTGTAGCTTGAGCTGAAAAATGATCTGGAAGACGACCTGGAGCTACCACTTCAGCAACCTGCTCGTCTGTTACCTTCAATCACTTGAGCTGAACAATCAACAAACAACTTCAATTCTGCCTTCTCAATGGGAGTTTCTGCAATTTCACTCGTAGCTGCGTATGTAAGCGTAACGCAATCGTGAGTCATCCTCTAACACAACTTCAGTCATTGAATACATACACAAGGATGGGTTCTTGACTGGTGCATGCTGTAAAACAATGTTCGGGGCTGTGAGGGTTGTTAACCAATTTCCCCAACGAGAGGAGGTGACATAAGTGACTTTTGCTTGATTCATTAGTGCGGACACTGCATGAGGGCATCTTATGTTTACAGTCTGTCCTAACCCCATTCTTGTTGAAGCCTGAAGGGCTAGATGAGCTGCCTGCACTGCTCTAAGACAAGGGCCCATCCCTTGAGCGACTATGTCAAGTTTACCAGAATAGTAATGAATTGGGCGTAAACTGCCCCCATGATCTTACATTAGACATGCAATCATGAAACCTAAGTAATCTGAAGCCTATCACAGAAGCCTGTGATTGGTAATGCTGGTGCTTGACATAGTGCAAATCATTGAAAGCTTTGAGCTGAAATTCTTCCATACAAACAGTATCAGAATCTTTAACTTGGCCTTTCAACAAGTCATAGAGAGGCTGAGGAATCGAGGCATATTCTTCAATTCAAGGTCTACAGTAACCTGCTGTTCCTAAAAATGATCGGAGTGCTTTAATTGTATTAGGTGGAGGTATAGCTTTGACAGAAGCGGCTCGATCCTGTGTAATAGATCTATTTCCTGAATCTTCACCTATTACACCAGTTAAACAAAGTTAAGTTTTCTTTTATGGAATGTTTAAATCTTCAGCCAATTTTGTAGGAATTACTGTAATTTCTGCACCTGTATCAAGCAAAAAGTCAATCTCGTTCTCTTGTATGCTATCTTTCACAAAAATGATTTTGTTATTGTGATGGATTACAGGGGAAAGGTAGCTACACACAGCCCCAACAATTAGCTTTTTTGGCTGAACTACTTCAGGGTTGTATGCAGGCTGAGAAGGATCAGAGCTATGCATAGAATTTATTTTACTATCTCGCAACTTCTTCCTACACTCTTTCTCCCAGTGACCTGATTTTCCACAGTAGTTGCATTTGCCTTCTCTCTTAGGCCATCTCTTGTCTGGATTCCTTGTGCTAAACGCAGCTGCTGCTACTCTCACTTTTGCCTTAACATCAGTATCTCTTTCTCATGTAACTAACCTTTATACTTCTTTACTTCTGAGGGTTTTGTTAGACCAAGTTCCTGTTAGGAATGGCAATGCTTTTCTGTACTCGGCTAAAAGACTTTCTGACCAGAGGCGAACTAATGATCCCTTGTCATCTAGCACACATTCAGAATCATCAACTATTCCACTGTACTGACAAAATCTTTCAGTGAATTCACTCGTTTCTTCTTTCCTTTGCACACAGTTAGTGATTTTGGACCAGTCTATTTTGGGTCCCATGATATTCTTTAGAATTTTCAAAACACCTTCTCTCAAATCGCCTTTACTGGCATGTTGTATTTCAGAAGTAACAGCAGACTCAAAACTTTTGAATTCAGATTCAGTTAGAATTTGTGACATCAGCTGTGTGACTACTGTTAACGACATGTCGCATAACAATGCTCTTCTAAATTCAAGAAAATGTGTGCGTGCTGAGAGCAAGCTCTGGGATAATCTTTCTATATCTTTAGGTCCTATCGCTTTGGCAACAGTTTTAACTTGGACAACAGAAGAGTTAGGAGGAATACTTTCAATTCTCTCAATTCCCTGAGATCTTCTCCTAGCGCTACATACCTTCACTGAATCAACAGGCACATCAGTTACTGATTGAATGGCTACATCTGTTTCAAAGGAAGCTTGTAAGTCAGGATAAGCATTAACAGGCTGACTAACTGTATTCACATCAGTTTTCTCTGCAGCTTTGTTGCAGTTCAATTTCTTAGTCAAAGATGCTACTTTAGTACAGAGCTCTTTATTCTGTTTCTGTAGCTCTGAGCTATGTTGAAACTGCTGTCTAGCTAGCGTTAAATCAAATCCTCTGTGGCAGCAAATAATGCCTTTCACATTGTTTTTGCGAATACATGCACCCAACATTTTCTTGCATTCTTCAGTTGACCATGATTTTTCTGGATCATTACCAAACTTCTTTGTCAAATCCAATTTGACGGACTCAGTCACTATCAAGTCCATGAGGGAGTAGCTAATCCACCCTTCTCCTTTGTGGGGATCAGTCTAGCATTCTTTCTAAATAATTTTTGTTGTGAGTTTCTTTGTTACCACACAATCAAAACACAAAAATTTCTCTGATCAACAAACTTGTTAACACAGATCAACTATTGTTAACTTTCCTTCGCAAAACAGAGGACAACACCAATTATTAGCTTGTGCTGCTAATCTTCCCTGTTGAACAGAGGCTAAACAATTATTAGCTTGTGCTGCTAATCTTCCTTGCCTGAAAACAGAGGGTAATTTTCATCTCTAAAACAAACTTTTTAGAGGATAACTTAGTTAACCAAACCCAACAGCTGTCTGATAACTCTTCCCTGGCAGCACAGAGGAAAACAAATTTGTACTGGTTTTTAATGTTCTTTTTGATAGAGTGACTCACCAACCCTTCGTAGTACAGAAAAATTCAGTCTGGAACGTCAGATCTTTAAGCCGAAAGTTTCAAATCTGGATTCAGGTGAGGAGTTCTATCCGGGTTACAGGCACCAAAACTGTTGGGAACTCTTTTCCTCCTCGAAGAAGAGACCAGGAGACTTGGATATAACTTCAGCAGGATTCTTTTTTGAGAACATGTGCTTTCGGTAGCTGTGGTCGTCAAGTCTAGTCTAACAGTATAAAAATGTATCTACATATCAGGGGGAGGGATTACACAGCAGAGGAGGAGACACTCTAAACAAAAGAATGCAAATGTTGTATAGGTAAAAGGGACACACTCCAAACATTACCGTGTCATCAGTCCTAATTCAATCAGCATAACAGTGTCATTCAAATGGTCAGGAAGTGCAAAAAGACAAAAGACTAATGTCTCAAACACATAGCCTATGTGTTTGAGACATTAGTCTTTTTGCACTCAAACTTGTTTGTACCTCAAACTGTAAAACACGATGTATTTCAAACATATACTTAAATGTGTAATCTTGCAGTCTCAAACGGACGGCTGCATCCTAGTGAGGTTGTGTCTTTCCTAGACCACTCCTTCTGAGGCTTGTAGACTCCAGTCCTCCTCAGCATTAAACACTATGAGACACTCTAGTAAGTACTCATGGCTACGGCACACGGTTCCTGCTCCCACGGTCACGGCACGAAAAACTGTTAAGACTTAATTTTGGAAAAGTACTTTGTATTCAAGATCTTTATATTTTTGGCATTATTGGCAGTTTAGTGTTGAGTGATTAATTTACACCAAAACAAAAGATAACGTGTGCCATCTCTGAAAACATTATTTGTGTTTTACATTTCATAATGAACTCAGATAAGCTCAGTGCTGACTCGTTTTCCAGCAGGTCTTTTTCATGAATGTGAATGTGTGCAAAGGATTGTGGGTGATTGAGCTCAATTAAAAATGAAGCGAAGGCTGCCGTCAAAGGATCCTTCAAACTGAGACGGCCTTCAGAGGCGCTTGATGACGTGGCCGTCGAGATATGCAGCCTTACTAGGACACAGCCTCCGTTTGAGAAACACCCGCAAAAAATGTACAATATCCCAGAAAACAATCTGTGCCCTGTGATTTAAACACCTCTGATCTGTGTTTCTCTTTGTTCATTATGTTTTAGACTGTAATGATTGAACTCAGTATTACTTACTGATCATTTCTGCCTCCAATTAAGCTGTTCAGGTTAAACTGCTGCATCGTCCACTCTGAGGACAACAACACAAAAACTAAAGCTGACCACTGAGATGAGGAGAGTTTCACTTCACGTAATCCTCCAGCGCTCGTATGAGGTTGAGCTTCGTTCACTAGTGAAAGATCACCCAGTTCATTCAGACATTGAAACAGATTGATGTATTTATCTGGAGAGGGATTCTCACTGATCTTTTCTTTAATATAGTCAACTGTTTTCTCATTGTTGTGAGAGCTGTTTCCTGTCTGTGTCTTTAGTTCTTGTAAGAGGCTCTGATTAGGCTCCACTGACAGACCCAGAAGGAAACGAAGGAAAAGGTCCAGATGCCCATTTTTACTGACTAAAGCCTCATCCACAGCTCTCTGATGGAGATCAGATAGTGAAGCTGTGTCTCCATTAGTTGGTTTGGTAATCTGGTCAAACACATTGATGTTATTGTTTATAAACAAGAGATGCACATATAGAGCCGCTAGATGTTCCTGAATGCTCAGATGAACAAAGCAGAAGACTTTCCCCTGATACAAGCCCAACTCCTCTCTGAAGATCTGAGTGCACAATCCTGAGTACACTGATGCTTCTGTCACATCAATGCCACAGTCTCTCAGGTCTTCCTCATAGAAGATCAGGTTTCCTTTCACAAGCTGCTGATACGCAAGTTTCCCCAGTTTAACAATAATTTCTTCATCTCTCACTTTCTTCTCATAGTCCTTCTCATGTTTGATGTTGGTCTGAAGGATCAGGAAGTGTGTGTACATTTGAGTGAGAGTCTTGGGAATCTCTCCACTCTCTGCTCCACTCAACATCTTCTCCAGAACTGTGGCTGAGATCCAGCAGAAAACTGGGATGTGACACATAATAAAGAGGCTCCTTGATGACTTCAGGTGTGAGATGATCCTGTCGGCCAGACTCTGATCACTGATTCTCTTCCTGAAGTATTCCTCCTTCTGTGGGTCACTGAAGCCTCGCACCTCTGCCACTCGATGGACACACTCAGAGGGGACGAGATCAGCTGCTGCGGGTCTGGAGGTGATCCAGATGAGAGCAGAGGGAAGCAGATTCCCCGCAATGAGGTTCGTCAGCAGCTCGTCCACTGAGGCTGATTCAGTCACATCACACAACCTCACATCGCTCTGAAAATCCAGAGACAGACGACACTCATCCAGACCATCAAAGATGAAGGACACTTTATACTTATCACTGGATATTTCCATTTCTTTGGTTTCAGGGAAAAAGACATGAAGAAGATCTGAAAGACTGAGTGTTTTGTCCTTCATCAAGTTGAGCTCTCTGAAAGGAAGTGGAAATATGACCTGGACGTCCTGATTCTGTGTCCCTTCAGCCCAGTCTAGGATGAACTTCTGCACAGAGACTGTTTTTCCAATGCCAGCGACTCCCTTTGTCAGCACAGTTCTGATGGGTTTGTCTTGTCCAGGTAAAGGTCTAAAGATGTCACTGCATTTGATAGGTGTGTCTTCTGTTTCTGCTCTCCTGGACTGTGACTCAATCTGTCTCACCTCATGCTCATTATTGATCTCTCCACTTTCACTCTCTGTGATGTAGAGCTCTGTGTAGATCTCATTCAGGAGTGTTGGGTTTCCCTCCTTTGATATTCCCTCATACAAACACTCAAACTTCTTCCTCAGATTTGATCTCAATGTGTCGAGGACTTCAGCAGGTTTAGAATCATGGCTGTAAGATTAAAATATCCCATTATTACACAAGTTAGAGAAGTAAATACCCATAGATCATAAAATGGATGTCATTGATATCAGTGATGTCATTGCAGCTCCTAAAATTAATCAACAACAAAAGTCCCACATTTTACCTGAAACCAGGACACATGCTTTCATTAAAGTCTTGTGGTTGAATCACAGGCGTGAACACAGTTTTGTTTTTAACTGGTCTGGATTGAAGATTTGACCTTAAATCAGAATGAAGAGGGTAAAGAATCAGACACACTGATATTGATGTAATTGTGTCATTAACTGAGTAGCAGACCAACAGCTTTTACAGTGTGTGAATGTATTAACAATACAATAGATAGAGCTTTACACAAGAGCACAATGATCATCATTAATAGACTGAAACTTACAGGATCTGAACGCATTACACTACTGTATATTAACAACAATTTCATAAAAATCAAATACTATAAGCATAACTTTTATAGAGATGATATACCTGAGATCAGGCTGTGTGTCTCCACTCTTAAACTTCATTGGCGGATTCATAGACCAGTTACTCTTCATAGACACACAGCTGGACTCTGGGTTTGAGCTCTTCTGCTGGACTGAACTGGAACAGAGAACAGATTCAGTTTAATCCTTTAGATTACTTTGATAATTCTTTATGAGAGGAACCATATTAATAAAAACACATTCATCTTCAGCATAAACACTTTGAGTGCTTTAACATCTGTAACTCTGTCGTGTTTTACTGTCTCAAACTTTAATTACAATTATTTTGAGAAAGGAACTTACTGATTTGCAAATGTTAAGCATGATTCAAAAAATGAAGCAAAGTGACTGAGAAAAACGATAATATTAGGAATTAGGAATTCAAAACAAACAAATTGAAAACAACTATAGAATTTAAGAATGATTCAACTCAGGTAAACACCAACCGCGACCACATGACTCTTTTCAAAGGCATAATGGAGGACGAAGGCTCAACCGACTTAAGAGAGCAATGTTTTGCTGACCTTTACAGATAAACCACATTACTGTACTCTAGTAACGGTACTCTTGGTGTGAAACATCACTGGTCTGAAAGACACTGCGAAGCTTTTAACAAATCTGAACCAGCGGTTAGAAAAATCCGCAAAATTTTACACCTATGCTAAAAGAGTGACCACTGACACGATGTACAGGAGCATCTCAAGCTTTGACTTGGATAGTGCTAAACAACAAACTCAAGCCCCTCTTCTCTTATATCGAAATCCTCCGCCATTTCTCTTTAAAAATTCTTGTTTTAGACTCATGACCGGTGTTTTGCACTTCTGCATTTGTCAATACGCATGCGTTAAGGGTTACTCTTTCGCCGTAACTCGACTTGTGTAGCGCTGACTGCCGGAAGCTAGTTTTATTAGTCTATATATGGATATTTTTCTTACACAAACATGCCACTTCGCTTCAGAAGTCCTTTATTAACCCCTCAGAGCCGTGTGGAACAGTTATACGATGGATAGATTATGGACTTCAAAAATGACCCATCAAGTGAATGCCATTATAAAGCTTGGAAGAGCCAGGGCATTTTTAATATAACTCCGATTTTATTCATCTGAAAGAAGGATGTCATATACACCTAGGATGACTTGAGGTTGAGTAAATCATTTGGCTAATTTTCATTTTTGGGTGAACTGTCCCTTTAAAATTCACTCTGTGTTTATTTGTTATTTTTGTCTTGTCATGATACTTTCAACACCGTAAAAATGTCACAGAGACAAATAGGCTAAATCAAATACGACATCCGTCACTCAAAATAATAAGCCAAAAATACAAATAAACCAAAACTGTTGATTTTGCTAAACTGCAAAATATTTTTTTTTAAACATCCATTCAAGAACCGAAAGTTACTGACTGGAGACGGCTGTTTCGGTAGCCTACCGAACGTCTCTCCTCGTGTGAATGCTACCACTGCAGAAAGTTTCGTTCACTTCAAGTTCAAGTGCGGATACGCTGTTGTTAAAGGATGTCAGGAGCGATCGAGCTATTAAGAAAATTTTCTCCCGTGCCACAAGATAACTGATGGGAGAGCCACGGGAATGCAGACCTCTAATCAGGCGAATCGTTTTGCGATTAATAACCTGTGTTTGAAAAAACAACATGCGTCAAACATATTCACAAACTAGTAATGCATTCATAAACCTATTCATCAAAAGACAACGTTTAATAACATGTTATTTAACTCCCTTCATATCGTCAGTCGAGTGTTTGTGAGCTGATGTGGCTTCTCTTCACAGAATGAGGCAGACAATGCATTATTTTATAGTAATCAGTGTTTCCCCTAGGTTTACAGCTTTGGGGGGGGGGGACTACTAGTGTCGCGGAGCGGGAGTGTTACGGATACGTGGTGTTGCCATAGACAATTAATTAATTTGGTAAATAAATATGAACAACATTTATTTATACATCACACAACTATTTACAACACAACAGAGGTTGGCTTTGCTTGAGTTGTTGCTCTGGATTTTGTTGCTTTTAAGAAAAAAAACCCTAATTTTTGCCTGTTTAGGTTCGTCACCTTCTCCATTGCATTTTTACATTTTTACCATTAAAGTTCTACACGCAAATCCGTGTTTTTGTGTTTGTTGTTTTTTTGGGGGGAATATATTTCAGGGCTAAGAATTTTCACTGACCCCACCACAAAAAAAAAAGACAAATAAAATAAAATAGGCCTAGTATTGTTTTTGAGCCATATAAGCTTAATAAATAAGGTTATGACTCTAAAAACTAATATCCTAACTCATATATATTTTTTATATTGTTAAAGACCGTCAGTAATAAAAATAAGAACAAATAATCAAATTATGAGCAAAAGCACAAATAAATACAGCAGAACAAATATATACAAATGAAATAAACAGTTATTTTCATGTAGGTCTAAACTAGATTGTCAGGTACAAAAATAGTAATCAAATGTAAAATATCACTGCATAGTCTGCATAAAAGTATATGCCACTGCATATAAATACAGATTAACCCTTATTAAAAGTTATTCAGTCAAGAGCAGTGAGTAGTGTTTTTTTTGTCTCTTGTTATCTCAATATTTATATAGCCAATGACGATATTTTCCGGCTTTCCATGTGTGTTCACTGTTATACGGTAGGGGGCGCTGTAGCGCATTTCCTGCACGAGAACAGAATCTCCTGATCAAAACAGCCGAAGAAGAAGGAATGCGCGCTATCATAAGCAGATGCATTATGTAAAATAACGCGATCATCACCATTAAACAGCATATAAATCACAACTGTCTAATGTTATTGAATGAAATGCCAACCCAGGACGAGTTATAGGACTGTGAGGCTTTGGGGTGTTGATGGACTCGATCTACAACATCTGTGTTTTGTTCATCGTTCGGACGTAACGTTAGTCTTTTACAAAAACGTGATTTTTTTCAGCTTTATGCTCAAAATGTTGCTTTTTCATGAAACTTGCAACATTCAAGTGTTGATTAAAAAAATAATGTATGAAGCTGGAATAAAACAGTGGGTCTGTTCTTTTTTTTGATATATTGCATGTTCAGATATTCTGTGGGCCATTAAAACTTGTGAAAATGACCATAAATGCTGGCGGTGACTGGCAAATTTCATGTTTACGTTCATTTAAAAGACCTAACCGACTATGTTTACGATGATACTCAACAAGACAGTCATTTTGATATAATTTTGTGTGATTATTCGCGTGCTGTGAGACGCGTGGCCGTGCGTGTGTGTGTGTGTTGTTGCTGTCCTTCGCGAGTATCAAACTGAGAGACACTTTCTCGTTTATGAGCGCTTGAATATTTAAATTGGCAAGGCTTAAAAATGCGCAAATGATCAGTTTCCGTGAAGATGTAGCTTTGGCCCGAGTGTCTTTCACGCTGGCACTGAACCATCGGGCAATTCTTATTGTCGACCGTAATGACAAATAATTTTTGTCATTCATTCAGGGGGGGCGGAGGGTCGTTTTGGGAGGGCGGGGCGCCCCCCCAAAACAATGGTAGGGGAAACACCGGTAATCTATAAGTCTATGTCAATCAGCAATGCATACTTTATTATTATGAAAATACCCGAGAAGGCTTGAAGAACTCAAAAAACACAATATATTGTCGCAGTTGTGTGTTTATTGTGCCTCATTCATGAAACACGAGCAGAATGAATTTGTGTGTGAATCGTTCGTAAAGCCGCTCTGATGTAAATTTTCGGATTCACAAAAATGTTCGTATTTTCAAAATGTTAGTTGGTACGAATTTTTTTTAACACCTGCTCCCTACCACGTGTAAATGGTGCGTAAAACATTTGAATGTTCTATGTTCTAATTTAGGCAAACTGATGACACTGCATTTTGATGAACTATGTACCATAATAATATTTAAAGAGTTGATTTGCCCCATTTTTTTTTTTTTTTTTTTACTGTTCAACGTTGGGTAATAGGCAGCGCTCATCACTGTCACTTTTTACCAAGCAGGACAAATACTACACCGACCAATCATCCTACTTGTTCACCGACTGGACAACAATAATGGAGAAGTTAATACTGCTTTTTACTGCATTTTTCATATTCAGTAATATTCTTCAAAATGAGATACTAGTAACACATTACTGCCATGGATATTCTGTATCATAGCAATCAAAGTATCTCAGCTGGAAAAACGCTGGCTAAAATGCTTTGGTGGACACACGATAATTGAATTAGTCTCTTAAGCATTTATGCAAAATACTGGAGCCAAACCTGAGAAAAAATTCTAGAAGATATGGCCACGCCATTTGCAGTTGTAACTCATGGGCATGTCATGTTTTTGTCTTTTTTCTTAATTTCTTTCATATATATATATATAGTTTTGCTCTTTTGTTTACTCTTTCATTTGTTCACTCATTTGTCCATTCTTTTGGTCTTTTGTACTTTTTCTGTTTTTATTTGACCATTCTTGAATTTATTCTGCTCTTTTTCAGTTTGTTTTTATCTGTGTAATTTTAGTCACGTTTAGCTCTGTTTTATTGTTTTTCTGTGCTATTATGAGTCTCTATTTACTGTAGGAGGAGATCACAGATGATGTTGTGAGTTTTATAGAAATATTACAAAGTTGTTAAAACAAGTCTGCATGGTAAATAACTTAATAATGCTCACAATATTATGACTGGATAAGGGAATGAGTGTAAACAGGACAGATGCAGTGAGTTTATATCAACACAGCATACGATCATCACAGAATGTTGATGCGTCCATGATAACTGCATTGAATTAACGTTACAATGTGATGTTCAATATCACTTCTGTACCCATGTTGAAACAATGGTGAAAAAACTTCCAGACAGGAGTGATGGAGCTAAACTCTGAGCTATGGTCATTACTATAAACTATATTTCAGTTCATTTTCCATGAAACTGCATAGCATTCAAGTGACAAGTTTTATTCACATTCATATTTATTTGTAGGCTATAGTGCTTTTCACAATAGGCATAGTTTCAAAGGAGCTTATAGAAAATGCATGCGTCTACATTAAAATGAGAGTTTATCATGTTATCAGAGGTGACTGTATCCAGGTTGTATTTCAGTACATATTAATATCATGCAGTTAGCTAACAATGTATCAATTTAAACAATGCATTAATTTAAGGCAGAAGAGAGCTCATTAGCTGCTTTTCCACTGTCGGGCCAGTGCGAGCCAGAGCTTTCAACGGGCCGGGCTTGGGTTAATAGCCTCAGACCTGCAGCACCGAGCCCAAAATTCCACTGCGTCTCCAACATATATATATATATATATATATATAAATCTGCCATAACACGCCTCTCTGGAACAATGTCACACAAATCCATCATTTCACCAACAAATGGAAGTTTTATCAGAAAACTAATCAAACAGAAATCCCAGGAAACTAGCGAGAACGCAAAACCAACACGATAAAAGCGGCCATTTGTTGCCATTTAGCCTACTTAAATATTTAAAACCAAGCATCAATGTTTTACCACAGCTCTACAATAAGTGATACATTGATCATAATTAATTAATTTGTCTTATGATTTCACATTAGTCACACAGAAATAAAGTGGTAGCCTGGTATTTCAGAAAAGTATTCATTCACGCACTTATTCATTCACATCTGTTTATATGTAGTCACAGGATGTGTACATCACATATAGAAAGAATGATCAATTCTACACATTTTCCCGAGGAGCTTTAGCACTCTCTCCAATGACAGTCCCAATACAGTCAGAGAAACAGCGGAAGCTCTCAAAAAAAACTAAGTTGGTTTATTTTATGACATATGCAGAGCTAAATATGGATAGGACAGTCTGGTATAAAGAGACGAGACGTACTTACAGATAAAATAAATATTTGTGCCAATATTTTAATCTATTCAAATATATTCAAATTGTGCCAATATGATTTGTCTGGTTTCTTCATATTTACCATGTTGACTATAGTAATGGTTAGAGCTCATTCGCCTTATACGGTGACCAGAATCAGCTCACAAAAGTTATTTCAAACACTTGCTGCTGTCTGAAAATGAGTTGAGCTAAAATGAAGTCTTTAATGCTGATGTTAGCTGAAATCATCTGCGCCCACGGTGCTGTCGTCCCCAGACTCAGATAAACCTTTGTTCATAACCACTCCTCAAGCCCGAGCTGGCCCGTTTTGGACCAAGGTATTCAGCCGTTGGTCCAGAGAAAGCCCTAACGAGGCCCAATCAAGCCCCGGAAGTGACAGTGGAAACGCGACTGTCCCTGGACCGCACTAGCACACCCACTTTTGGCCTGGCTACTGAAGCAATTAATACATGTTGCCCACAAATTATTAGGATATATAGAAAATAAAGCATTGGTGCATGGTGCAATCTAATGTTTGGGAGCCCTAGCTTTAGAAATTGCTTTTGTTCACTAATTTTGAGATTTTCTGGTTTAATCACGATCAGATTTTTTCTAGATCCTATAGATTTATAGTTTGACCTCACTAATTGGGGAATAGTCTCTATATGTTGTCATACACTCACACTTCTCTCAATTAAATGGGTAGAACAAAGACTGTGATTTGAGGTTTGACTTACTAGTTGTATGGTGCGTAGTGTCTTGGAGATGTTGTCTGACAGATCCACTCTGTTCATTACACCAAGACATTAACCATTAATTTACAGCCGCTTGAAAACCATTGCATTGGCCTACACTTTGATGGGACTTCAGTCCCCTATCGGTGTAAGAGCTCACTCCACCAGAGGCATGGCCTCTTCCTGGGTGTGGTCGTGGCATATCCATTGGCGACATCTGTCCACCTTCGTAAGGTTTTACAACTTGGACGTTCCTTTACTACAAGCACGAGTCCTCTCTGTTTAGCTGGGTTTGACCTCCGAGCCCCTGGAGGCTCCGACTCATAGTCTGAGCCCCTTTTTTCTAGTTGGGTGAATACCTTGCCCTTGCTTAGCCATACTGCTCTCTAATCCCTTATATACAAGCGTCTTAGACTGGGGCCTTAGAACAATTGTTGTTCTGCAATCATAGCATGGCGTGATTGGATTGGTTAACCTTCGCACGTTAAAATCTCAACAGCGAACCTGGCATTAGTGTAAATGATTCTTTGATTAGAGCTTTTATGTATTGTTTATCTACAGGCATGCTAAACATGGTTCTGTGTGTGATTT
This sequence comes from Gobio gobio, assembly GCF_949357685.1. Classification (NCBI taxonomy): domain Eukaryota; kingdom Metazoa; phylum Chordata; class Actinopteri; order Cypriniformes; family Gobionidae; genus Gobio; species Gobio gobio. Next base: position 55,520,172 of record NC_137114.1, read on the forward strand.
GGCTAACTTACTAGTTAAAGCCAGTGCTTAGTGTTTGTTTTGGGTTAGTTCTTGTGACAGATATTTGGCTATAATCGTTCTAAAAATACAAAAGTTAAAGTGCCATTCAGTAGCGATCATTATAGATCCGCAGTCTTTACTCTTGAGGACTGAACAGGTTCTGCTCGATCATCTTCACTCAAATGTTCTGGGTCTGATTCGGGCTCAGATTGGTATGGTTTTATTGACGCCGTTGTTTCTAACACTGACCAAAGCACAGCCTCCGATAAAGGTAAGGGGCGTGACGTTTCCGACATACGTGCACTAGGCGTTTAGCGAATCACAACACACTGGGCCAGCTAACCAATCTGAGCCCATGGCGTATTTTTGAGGGACTGGCTTCATACAACCCGGAAAGCATCAGACCGTTTTACAAGGAGGGACAGAGCAGTGTAGAATAAAGGTCAAATATATGAAAAATAAGGCAATTTTTTTTAAAACGAAGCATGAACACATGTTACAGTGCACCCCACAAACACAGTCAAGCCTTCAAAAGAATGTGTTTTACCACCCCTTTAATAAACTCTTATTAGGCGTCTAAACAATCCATAATACAATACAGTCTAGTTTAGACTATCTCTATCACAGAGGGATACTCTGGGTTCGGGCCAAAATTCAGAGCCTGGAGCCCTCCTCTGGACAGCACGCCAAATATGCATAATCTTTACTCTATATAATTTGATGTAAGTGTGAACTCATGAAACGCATTAATGAACTTGGATACGACATGATTGTAGACTGTACGATGATGACACCTATTGAATCGCAGGCTACGACATCAGCATGAGCTAGTGGGGAACAAATAGAGCGAGATGAACCGCACTTTGGTAACTGTGTTTATGTGCGCTGAAAAAAACTGGAGTGAAAGAGGAGAATATGGAGGTGGTCATGGCTAGAGAAAAGAGAGACTTTAACTTTGAAGATCTCATACATGCACAAACAGCTACATAACACACTAAAGAAAGAGGAAAACATGAAAACACATCATATGACCCCTCCAATACATTAATACAAATGTAATAGAACTATTATTAAAAGCATGACTATACACTCAAGATTCCACTGTTTGTAAATTAATCTTTCATTAGTCTTCATCTCCCTCTGCTGGTCCAACACAAACACATTAAAGGGTCATGAAACCCCCCTGCTGCAGCAGGGTTTTCACACCTTCGATTTGAAAAGGCTTCCAAAAAGGGGCGTGGTCGACTGCGAAAAGGTGGGATGGGTATTTTGTGGAAAGAAGGAATGGTTTACATAAATAGGGGAGTGTTATTAGGCACATTAAAATTAGCTAATTTGCAAACCGGCAATGCACAGACACAGGTGACATGGATAGCGATACCAACAGCAGCAGTTACAGCGGTTTTGAGACATGTTCTTGGTTCACACGTTGGCAATGTTTACAACAGAGAGATGAAATGAGGGATGAGTAGCCTACAGCGAATGAGAGAGCTCTGAGATCATAAGTGGCGTGCAGCAGGAAGAACAGACAGAGATTGCTCTAATGTCATTCAGCTCTTCAGATCAGCATAGGCTAATTCAGTGAGAAATGAAAAGAAATGTTATTCTGTATGACGAAATATTTTGCAAACATGTGATAATAAATCTATATTTGTCCAAATATGCACACTGTTTGGCAAGATGAACAACGCGCCGACGTGGTTATGGTCTCATGAGAGAACATGAACCACCCACGAACACAGTCTCTGCATGCTTGCGATGCGATAGAGGAGTGGGGGCCCACGGAGATGTACTCGGCAGGGAAGCCTCACTGTAATCCTCAGGTCAACCAGGCTTATCAGCCAAAGTAGCCCCTTTTCTGGTGCACCAGAAAAGAAACTAGATCGGGGTATAAGCGAAGGGATGCAGTAACGTCAGTGACTGACGACGCACACAGTTTCACTAAGAGCCCGAACACATGCGGGTTAGTGCATGCCTGTGACCACAAATAAAACGGAGAAGACGTGGCTTTTGATTCTTGTTGATATTTCATTCAAAGAATTGTACATTGTAGATCGTTTATTTTGCACTCCTGACATAATTTGAGAAATTAATGTCAACGCTTGCAGGATCGCCGTACGATTCCTCAAGTTAATTTTACTTTATCGAACCTTTAGCAATGGCTTCCACAGACGGCGTCCTGGTTACAGCTCGCTCAGTGCCCTTACTTCGTATCAGCGTGATCATCCGCATCAGCTGTTACACCGTAGATTATCAGTCTTTACCCACATGAAAGTAATCCAGGGAGCACCTTCACGACACGCTGAAAACAACGCCTCACTTTCCTCCTTGACTTTTCCGTACGCTGCTTCCAAAACTTCCCAACCATGTCTCAACAATAATGATGGAAGACGAACCTGACAGAAGTGACTGTCTCATGCATAATAACTAAATTATATTTTATGCATACTACAGCACAGTGATTGGATTGAATGAGCTTTAGGTCATGAATATATGTCGAGAGTCACTTGAAACGGTCAACGTCAGCATGTTCGAGCAGCCCATACTTGGGCCTACAGTGCATGCTGACGTCAGCTTCTGTGACGTTGCTCCGAGTTAGCTTTTCAAACCGGAAGACAGAAATCGCTCTGAAAAATGCAAAAATAACTTTTTCACATATGAATAACATTAATGAATACCTTTAGTGTTTTCAATTATGTGCAGCCTATACATATCTGTATAAATCTAGAAACCCCAAAACACTTTTTTATGACCCTTTAAGGCTCTATATTCTCTCTGTAACAAAACAGACCTTTTGAGTTTATACCGTGTTTAAATAAATAAAATGGTTAATCTGTGAATGAGAAACTGTGATTTGCTGCTGTGAAATAAAAGGTGTTTCACTGCCGCCTCATCAGGTCTGTCAGAGGATTGTTGAAATCTAAATGAAGTCTTAATTTATAACAGTGAAGTCACTGTATCTTCAGTCTCTGTTGATTCTGTTGACTGTGAGTCTCTGTAGTGGATCCTTATTCACCATCAGATGATCAGCAGAACATCAGACTGTCCTCTAATAGTCAATCCTAAAATAAAACACACACAGTCACACATGCAGTATGAGACATTAAGTCTGTTGCATCTTTTCATAAGAAAACTGAGCACTAACTAGGTAAGCTTTATTCATTCATTCTCAAACATGATAATATAGCTTAAAACTTATGCTCAAAGTAACTTTACAAAATCAAAAGGTCATATAAGGTCACTAACACAACGGACAGCTGATACAGAACCAGCAGAAATGATCATTACACTCCACTACAAATTTAATATCAGTTCATAACAAACAACAAATTCAGATTATTAAACATACAGAGACTGTTAAATGGGAAAAGATGAAAATACCATTATTATTTTCACAATCAGCCACAACACTATGAGCAGAATTAAACTCATATTAAACACAGTTTAAAGTTCAGATATAACAGAAACCGAAGCTGAATTTAAGACTACAATTTATTACTGAAATAATTTACTGAACCTGCAAAAATGTACTTTTATTTCTAGTGAGTAAAACAGCCATTTGAACTTAAAAATGAAAACATGATGGAAACCGTTAAAAACTATTGTTACCGTAGTGTCTCCAGTTTATAATGTGGATCCTCCGTCAAATCAGAGAGCAGCTTCACTCCTGAGTCTCCTAGATTATTCTCAGACAAATTCAGTTCTTTCAGGTGTGAGGGGTTTGATCTCAGAGCTGAAGCCAGAGCAGCACAACCTTCATCTGTGACACCACACTCACTCAACCTGTCGAGAACAATGACACATATTGAGTCTCTACAAAGCTAAACATAACCACTTAAATAAATAAAAACATTACATAATGTTGTCAATATGAAAAATATATAAATACTCATTAGTTCACGTAGTTAAAATACATCAGTTAGGATTAGAAGAGAGAATATACAGTTTGTACAGTATAAAAAAAAATCATTATTTCTATGGAAAGTCCTCATAAAACATGAAAACCCAACATGTGTGTTTGTCTTTATGTGTGTGTTTGTGAGTGAGTGAGTGAGTGAGTGAGTGAGTGAGTGAGTGAGTGAGTGAGTGAGTGAGTGAGTGAGTGAGAGAGAGAGAGAGAGAGAGAGAGAGAGAGAGAGAGAGAGAGAGAGAGAGAGAGAGAGTGTGTGTGTGTGTGTGTGTGTGTGTGTGTGTGTGTGTGTGTGTGTGTGTGTGTGTGTGTGTGTGTGTGTGTGTGTGTGTGTGTGTGTGTGTGTGTGTGTGTGTGTGTGTGTGTGTGTGTGTGTGTTTGTGTGTGTGTGTAATCTGATTAGACCGTTAGAATCTCGCTCAAAAAAAATGTCCAAAGGGTTATTCCTATTTAAAAAGGTCCCATGGCGTGGATATTTTTTATTATTTTATAATGTTTCCTGAGGTGTACTTATATTGTTAGTATGATTTTTACATCATAAAATGCTATAATTTAGAGCATTTTAAGGCATTTTTTCTATCCTTATATTAGCCCTCTGGCTTGAATGCTCTGTTTGAAGGGGCGTGTCTGCTGTGAGACTTCAGTGAAAATGCCCACTCTTGTGATTGGCTGACATCTTTACATTTGAAATGAGTATTAGATCTTGTGGCGGAGATGTGGTTTAGCGAGGTCTGCAAGCACTGCCAAAGAGAGATGGACTGGGCACTCATGGACCAGAGGGACAGAGCTGGAGAAAGTTATATTGCACTGAGTTGTTGAGAACGCTGGGAGCGCTGATTTATGTGGAACCCCTCTCAAACATGTATTTTACTATCACAGCTGTCGAGATGAATGAATCGTGAAAGTGTTGATTATAGCATTGTTTTTAGATCTTTTCCCATCACATGAAAGGCTGCAGTGATGAGCATTGAGTAGACAGACAGTCTGTTTATTGCGTGAATGCAGTGATCTCGTCATTGCAATGCATTCTCTCTCACAAAATGCTTTCAACACAACTAACAGCAAACACAATATCTACATGAATACAGTAAGGGCTTTGTTGTGCAGCATAACAGCGTATTCATTGTAACGACAGTTTGGGCAAGACAGCTACGAAAATTATAAAGAGAGTGTTCTCTGATCGCTAATCTAGTGTCTAATTACAATTTAAAAAACAGATTTGTTTCATGTCACTAAAAGAAACGATGTGAAGTTTATCATTTAGTCACTAGCTTGATTCACTGATGCATAAACAGTATTCAACGATTTAGAAACGAAGTGTGTGTGAACTTGAATGATTAGCTACACATCAGAAATCACTGATCACAGATCAGGCATTAATGAACACTGTTACTCACTGTTTGTGGAGCTGCTGTCGAATACATATCGTAAAAGTCTGTTTGTAAAACCTGTGCGGACATTGCGGCAAAAATAAACTGACTCAAATTTTCTCCAAATTTTTGGGCAGGCAAAGCAGAGGAAGGGGAGGTAACCTTTCTCTGTATGAATATACAGGGAAGATTCCAGATCGGTTCGTCTAAGCTTTCATTTTCTCAAAGGCAGAGCAGGACACCCAGGGCTTGGCTTACGCCTATCGAAATTTCTAGCCACTTGGGGACCATATACAGGCTAGTGGAACTCATATTAATGTTAAATAACCTCATAAAGGGAAATTTCATGTCATGGGACCTTTAAAACTTGTTTAAAACTTTTTCTGTCGTTACATCATGTACTAAGACTGACAGAAAATTAAAAGTTGCGATTTTCTAGGCCTATATGGCTAGGAACTATAATACTCTCATTCCTGTGTAATAATCAAGGAACTTTGCTGCCGTACCATGGGTGAAGCAGCGCAATATTACGCAGCGTCTGAAAACAGGATAACTTCTGTCAACATAATGAACATGACAACCTGATTGCACAGGGAGCGTGCCTAGTAACCAATGAGACATTTGTGAGAGACTATTCAGAAGATATTTACTTTGGTGCAGATCCTGAACCGTATCTATTTGAACCGGAATACACTGAAGATGAGCTTTTGGAACACGAAAGGCAAGAAAGTGTGGCTGAACAGACTGGGGCAGAAGGGTCATTGAGCCTGCTGCACCTATGACGGGGCGGAGTCACGTGACTACATGCGCAGTAGTATGTTTTTAAGGGGAAAGTATGAACAGGATTAAAAACCGAAATAACCTACATAGGAAAATTACGTTGGTTTGAGGTTCTGAATTTCAGAATTTTTTTTATTAATCGTCCAGCCCTAGTTCCTAGAAAGAGGTGGGTAGAGTATCCAAAAACTGTACTCAAGTAAAAGTACAAATACTTGTAAAAAGATTTACTCAAAGTAAAAGTGAAAGTAACAAATGTAATAGTTACTTGAGTAAGAGAAAAAAGTATCCAATGAAAAAACTACTCAGGTAGTTAGTTACTAGTTACTTTGTAACTAATTTATTTATGTATTTATTTATTTTAGTGGTGTAACGATACACCTATGCCACGGTTCGGTTCATGTCCCAGTTTGGTTCTGTTTGCTGTGGAGGTTCATGGCGGGCACCAGCAATAATAACACTAGATTCACGTTTAACTTGATAATAACAACAGCATACATTGGCTTCACGTTTTCTTTAGAGCAGTTAGCATACCCGAGTAATGCTCAAATGAAATAAATGTCTGTACTGTAGACTAATTAGAAATATTCTTCTCATTTTACCATAATGAGAAGCACATTTATTTCATAAAATTTTTTATCGTTTTAATCGTTTATGCATGTCTGCAATGTGTGCTGTATAGGGATGGAACGGTACGAAAATTTCATATCACGACTATAGTAACCCAAATGATCAATAATATCACGTTTTTTTTTTCAAATTAAATGAAAGTATTCAAAAAGAACAGATGTCCACATGTAAAACATTTCAACAAGTTTTGTATTTGAAAATCAACAAACAACAAATAAAACAAGCAGCTCTATGCACTTAAAAAAAAAAAAAAGATTCCATTCTGTGGGATTTCCTTCCTTTCCTTTATAATGGCCGTCATCAATCGCAATGCATTATAACAACGCACATCCATGCATCACAACACGCCCTCTCGTTTCATTCAAATGCAACTTGAGTCTCTGTTTTTGATTGTATTGAAATTTAAATCCGAGGACTTTACTATTAATACTACTATAATTATTACTAGAACTTCTTGTGATCATCTTGTCTGGACGATTATTTTGTACACTGTACAAAATGGATTTATAAACAGGTCAGATGTAAAACATGAATCTCAATTCGATATTTCCCCGGAATGATTTATGTGGTAAAGAAAATCTGTGTAATAAGTGTACAATGAATATACATTATTATCCCTTAAATGTCACCCTAGTCTTGTCTGAACTTGTTTGTTCGTCTTTGGCTCAAAGCCACTTGCTGCAAACTTTTCTTCAAGAAAGCTTCACATTAATTTCAAGTGAGATAAATGATTTCAACTCAAAACTTTGTATAATAACAACAGCATACATTGGCTTCACGTTTTCTTTAGAGCAGTTAGCATACCCGAGTAAACTCAAATGAAATAAATGTCTGTACTGTAGACTAATTAGAAATATTCTTCTCATTTTACCATAATGAGAAGCACATTTATTTAATAAAAATTGATGACACATACAAGTAATGTCCCACTGTAGCCTGCTTAAACATTAATTGTATAAATATGACTAATACTGTTAATAAATAGGCTTATATGAATTCCTATGAAAGTTACACAGTTTCATGTCAGAGTCACATATGATCTTACCACAGTTTCTCCAATTTACAGTGAGGATTCTCAAGTACAACAGAGAGTAGCTTCACTCCTGAATCTCCTAGATTATTCTCAGACAGATGCAGTTCTCTCAGGTGTGAGGGGTTTGATCTTAGAGCTGAAGCCAGGGCAGCACAACCTTCATCTGTGACACCACACTTATACAACCTGTAGAGAACAATGACACAAGTAAGTAAGTATTTCACCAAAGCTAAACATAACCAATTAAAAAAAAAATAATAATAACCTAATGCTGTCAATATGAAATGTATATATATAAATACTCATTAGTTCACGTAGTTAAAATACATAAGTTAGGATTAGAGGAGAGAATATACAGTTTGTACAGTATAAAAATAATTTCTGTGGAAAGTCCCACAAAACATGGAAACCCAACGTGTGTGTGTGTGTGTGTGTGTGTGTGTGTGTGTGTGTGTGTGTGTGTGTGTGTGTGTGTGTGTGTGTGTGTGTGTGTGTGTGTGTGTGTGTGTGTGTGTGTGTGTGTGTGTGTGTGTGTGTGTGTGTGTGTGTGTGTGTGTGAGAGAGAGTGAGTGAGTGAGTTACAGATACATATTTTAAGGCAATGCTCACGCTTTTGTGAGTTTTTAAGTGAAAGTTCAGACTGGTTTATTCTTTCTATATAGGCTACTTTAGACGTAAACATATCTGCGTTTATGCATGTCTGCAATGTGTGCTGTATAGGGATGGAACAGTAAATTTCATATCTACAGTATGAAATATCTATGAATATCATACATCTATGAAATATCATATCTACAGACTACAGTAACCCAAATGATCAATAATATAACAGTTTTGTTCAAATTAAATGAAAGTGTTCAAAAATAACAGATGTCCACATGTAAAACATTTCAACAAGTTTTGTATTTGAAAATCAACAAACAACAAATAAAACAAGCAGCTCTATGCACTTCAAAAAAAAAAGATTCCATTCTGTGGGATTTCCTTTCTTTCCTTTATAATGGCCATTATAACACAACGCACATCCATGCATCACAACACGCCCTCTCGTTTCATTCAAATGCAACTTGAGTCTCTGTTTTTGATTGTATTGAAAATTAAATCCGAGGACTTTACTATTAATACTACTATAATCTTCTTGTGATCATATTATCTGGACGATTATTTTGTACACTGTACAAAACGGATTTATAAACAGGTCAGATGTAAAACATTAATCTCAATTCGATATTTCCCCAGATTGATCTATGTGGTAAAAAAAATCTGTGTAATAAGTGTACAATGAATATACATTACAGTGTTTCCCCTAGGTTTACAGCTTTGGGGGGGGGGGCTCCCGAAACTACTAGTGTCGCGGAGCTGGAGTGTTACGGATACGTGGTGTTGCCATAGACAATAAACTAATTAATTTGGTAAATAAATATAAACAACATTTATTTATACATCACACAACTATTTACAACACAACAGAGGTTGGCTTTGCTTGAGTTGTTGCTCTGGATTTTGTTGCTTTTAAGAAAAAACAAACAAATTTTTGCCTGTTTAGGTTCGTCACCTTCTCCATTGCATTTTTACATTTTTACCATTAAAGTTACTACACGCAAATCCGTGTTTTTTTTTTTTTTGGGAGGGTTGGGGTATATTTCAGGGCTCAATGCTAAGGATTTTTTTCTGGGGTTCAAATTTTTACTTGCCCTGTCAGAATTTTCACTGACCCCACCACAAAAAAAAAACTACAAATAAAATAAAATAGGCCTAGTATTGTTTTTGAGCCATATAAGCTTAATAAATAAGGTTATGACTCTAAAAACTAATATCCTAACTCATATATTTTTTTATATTGTTAAAGACCGTCAGTAATAAAATAAGAACAAATAATCAAATTATGAGCAAAAGCACAAATAAATACAGCAGAACAAACATATACAAATGAAATAAACAGTTATTTTCATGTAGGCCTAAACTAGATTGTCAGGTACAAAAATAGTAATCAAATGTAAAATATCACTGCATAGTCTGCATAAAATTAAATGCCACTGCATATAAATACAGATTAACCCTTATTAAAAGTTATTCAGTCAAGAGCAGTGAGTGAATTTTTTTTTTTTGTCTTTTGTTATCTCAATATTTATATAGCCAATGACGATATTTTCCGGCTTTCCATGTGTGTTCACTGTTATACGGTAGGGGGCGCTGTAGCGCATCTCCTGCACGAGAACAGAATCTCCTGATCAAAACACTGCCGAAGAAGAAGGAACGTGCGCTATCATAAGCAGATGCATATGTAAAATAACGCGATCATCACCATTAAACAGCATATAAACCACAACTGCCTAATGTTATTGAATGAAATGTCAACCCAGGACGAGTTATAGGACTGTGAAGCTTTGGGGTGTTGATGGACTCCATCTACAACATCTGTGTTTTGTTCATCTTTCGGACATAACGTTAGTCTTTTACAAAAACGTGATTTTTTTCAGCTTTATGCTCAAAATATTGCTTTTTCATGAAACTTGCAACATTCAAGTGTTGATTAAAAAAATAATATATGAAGCTGGAATAAAACTGTGGGTCTGTTCTTTCTTTTGAAATATTGCATGTTTAGATATTCTGTGGGCCATTAAAGCTTGTGAAAATGAGCATTAATGCTGGCGGTGACTGGCAAATTTCATGTTTACGTTCATTTAAAAGACCTAATCGACTATGTTTACGATGACACTCAACAAGACAGTCATTTCGATATAATTTTGTGTGAATATTCGCGCGCTGTGAGACGCGTGGCCGTGCGAAACTCAAACTGAGAGACACTTTCTCGTCTATGAGCGCTTGAATATTTAAATTGGCAAGGCTTAAAAATGCGCAAATTATCAGTTCCCGTTAAGATGCAGCTCTGGGAGTGTCTTTCACACTGCCACTGAACCATCGGGCAATTCTTATTGCCGACCGTAATGACAAATATTTTTTGTCATTCATTCAGGGGGGTGGGGGGGGGGGGCGTTTTGGGAGGGCGGGGCGGCCCCCCAAAACAATGGTAGGGGAAACACTGCATTATTATCCCTTAAATGTCACCCTAGTCTTTTCTGAACTTGTTTGTTCGTCTTTGGCTCAAAGCCACTTGCTGCAAACTTTTCTTTATGGAAGCTTCACATTAATTTCAAGTGAGACAAATATTTCAACTCAAAACTTTGTGTCCAATTATTCCCAGATGTAGTTTTGGTATTGAGTTCAAAGTCCACTTGCCTTGCGTTCGCTATACATCAGTGGGTGATGGTCACGAAGACGAAACCTAACATAAGGCGAAACCTGGCATGTTTGGTATCATTGGTCTCGGCAAGGATTCAGGAGTCTAAGGAGGTGAATCCCGTGAAAAACGCTGGGTTGAAATTTCTCAGGCTCCTTCAGGGCATTGTGCCGATGACACATACCAAGTTTTTTGAGATACCCCAATGTCCTCATAGACTACCATGGCACCCTTGACGAAGACTTGACTAATGGTTGGTTGCGGTTATAGATCAGGCAACAAAAAAAAAAACATTACTCGAAATTAGCGCCAGAAAGGACGAGCAAATTCATGTATGCATTGGTTTGTCTTTAGCCAAGGATTCCAACGATATGAGACACTTGAACCTAGGCCTAACGGTTTAGGAGTTATGAGCCAATTTGTCAAGCTGATCGGACGTGCCTCTATGACTTTGTAGGTGGTGTGAGTACTACCAGCCCTCAAAGTTTCAAGTCTTTACAACTTACGGTTTGGTCTGCCCAATCAGTTTTAGATGGAGAAAGCTACATTATGGGAAATGTAACTATTACAATAGGGTTTCCGCACTTGTACTCGGTTATGCTTGAACCCCTAATAAAAAGGGCCTAAAAAAGGCCAATAAAAAAAACTCAATGGGGTCTCAGCACTTGGCGCTTGAGCTGCTGGTTACAAAATCTTTATTAAGCCTTTTAACATGTACATCAGAGAGGAAAAAGCTTGTGTTTTGTATTTTCAGCTCATTTATCATGGAAATGTGGCGTTTTTTTGGTGTGCTTTTTTTACCTTTTAAACTGTAATACCTCTACCGATGGCCCGATTTCTGTAAAAGTTTGCACGTTTCTTTAGAGTACTATGACGCACATGCTCAGCTAATTTGGTTCTGCGCAGAGCATACCATTTTCAGTCATTTAAATATAATTTTACATAGGATAATATAGAGCATTTTTCACCTTTATAACAGTTTAAAGCGCCACACCAATGGCCCAACGTCAATTAAAGTTTCCAAGCTTATTTAGGATCACGTGATGCTCGTTCGATTTTGTAAAGTTGAATGCAAATCAGGCAGGAAGAGGGCCGCTTTCAGCCATTTCATTAGCCTGGCTCCGCCCTCCAACATACTTCCACTCAATTTTCATTTTCCTTCAGTACTCCGTCTGGGATTGCAATATATTCTCTGGTTTTCTCCGGTCAAATTTTAACCGGTCCAATCAGCGAACAGAGGGAGATGCGGAGATGACATACGTCGCGACCAAACATCAGCGATTGGTTATGGCAGATCCAGAGTGGCTCTGGCCAGATCCAATAGTTGTAAACTCCAACAGAGTACCACCCCTTCAAGGAAGTTAACGCTTGTCAATGGAGAGTGGCAAGACTCTCTGTACAAATGAAATGTACGAGAGTCTGGTAGGACCAGAATACCATTTAATGTGATTTGCCATAGAAATACATTATTTTGAATACCATTTTAACCATTATAGTGCCACCTAGTGGCCATTACGTGCTTGAACCCCTAAATAAATGTATTTGTAAACTAATGCTCAGCTTTTCTTTTTAATAATCAACTTATTTACATCAAGCTCAGTAAACACTGTCTGTCACAGACAGAAACAAGGATTCTTTAATTTCACAAAGCTGATTGCTCACGAAAACCCCCACAGCCTTCGTGTTTTCAGGCCATTTCAAGTTTGATTTTGATGTGACATAAAACAGTGATATCTAAAGGGTTAAGTTGTTTACTTACTTTTTAATTAGTCCATGGGGGTTATGCGCAACACATTTCCATATCTTCCCTTCTCGTCACTTCCAGTTTAGGTCACATTTAAAATGAATGAAACAGCAACAATAAAAAGAACTAGATAGGTTAGCTGATTACCTGAAAAGTCTATAGATATTGCCATCAGTTTGTACTGCCGTTAAAACTTTCTCCGACAAGCGGATGCAATGAGACCTATTTTCCTGTTTGTTCATGTGACGTCCGGCATAAAGCCTATTGAGGCTGATTCAAGAACACGCACGAAAATCAAGAAACATGATTTATCGCATGAACCAATCATATCCAACCATAACCGATCATATCCAATAATAGCGTGAGTTTGCCAGGTCTGTTAAAAGGCAATGGGCTCTAACTTTATCTGCGGGTGTCACTGTTGGACACTGTTACTTTATTAAACAAGTAATTTAAAAAAAAATTTAATACCACAATTTTTAAATATTTATTTTTCTAAGATTGATTGTCTTATCCAGTTTTTTGGAGGAGACCCTGCCTTCCTTGCTTCCTTCTTGACAGCCTACATTTCACATAATAGCTTTGATTAATGATAAAAAAGGTTTAAAAATCATGATTGTTCCTGCTCATTTTTCCTACCGTCGAGCCACAGGTATTCACTCAATGACCCATATGACCCGCCGAGCCTAGAGGTTCCCGGCCGCCGTTGTAAGCAGACAGTTTGGTCACAGTTATGAATATGATACTGATATAAACTTATTGTATTTTATTTTAACAATGAGCAGAATAATTACAACAAAATAAAAAAATAAAGGCAGTGTCAGAATGACCAGTCAAGCAAGAGACGCACCATAGCAACGTGTCATGGCAACAATCTCAGACTGACATATTTAAAAAATACGAGGGATTTTCTGACACGGTTTTGTACACGTTGTCATTAATTATAATTCAAATTCTGTTTTATTGACCACAATATTATTTATGATAATTGTTAAAAAAGGGCAGAGGCTCAAACCCCCAAAGCCATTCCCTCTGCACGCGCCTGATTACATGTGTTTTACTGAAATAAATACACCGTAATCGGCTAAAACCAATGCTCAGGTTACTTTAATTCCTGAACAAGTGCGCACCAGAGTCTGTGTTGCTTTCTCATTCACGTGAATCGTGGCAGTCCGAGAGCAACCGGACTCAGACCTCCTCATCCAGGGAGTCTCGGGTTCGGTACCTCGGCGCTCCCGGGTCCATCACAGCTTTCACATTAGCAGTGTTTATCATGCTAACCATGTCTCGTTCAGAACTAAACTGCCAGTGTAAAAACACCCTTAATGTTATTTTTAAAATGACAGAAATCACTGCTTATTCTAAATATTTACAGAATGCAGTTTACCTTTTTTCCATCTGCAGAACAAAATGAATAGCCTAAAACGATTAACTTGCAATGTTAACTACTTATGAAATAATACAAAAAACATCAACAAAATGTGTTTGATAAAATTACAAGAATGATGTTTGACAGGGAACGCATCTTAAAATAATCAAATATTAAACATGTTTAATAAAATCTTTGTGCGGACTACTGGCAACAGCTGGTTCTTAAATTCTGAGACTAGAATAGTTGCGTGCGGTGTGAATGCTCTAATCTGCTAACATGGGCGCGAAGAGAAAAATACATGCTGCCTACGCTCTGCTAATGCATGGGGTGTGAAACTGGCCAAAGTGTTTTTCATGCTAAGCATTTTAGAATGTGCCGTCATTGCGCATCACTTTTCACGTGAGTGTCAGCTAGAGCCCGACCGATATAACGGTGGGCCGATATTATCGCCGATATTAGGCTTTTTCCAAACTATCGGTATCGGCATTTATGATGGCCGATAAATGAATATTTTTAAAAAAATAAATAAAAACGGACGAAACACCGCTCAAACACATTGAGTGTTGGCGTTTCATAGTTTGTCCACCAGAGGGCACTCTACAACGTGCCGGCTGGCAACACCACCAGCTGATCCAGCAGAGTCATGCTGAACGTCAGCACTCTGAGCGCTGCATTCACAACACAGATCATCCGTGAAGTGCATGTAAGTTGGCAACGAGACATACATTACTTGAATTGAATTACAATTAAAAGAACATCCCCATCAGTTCTCTTAACTCAAATAACATGACAATTTATAACTGCCAAGTCCAGTTTTGCTGTTACATGTAAGCCAAGAGAGCTGGTAATTACGCTAGGTTACAGTTGACTGACTAAGTTTAACTCGGACAATGTGACTGAATAAGATGTATTTCTTTAATAGTCTGACAGTTGGACAGCATGAGACGTATCATCTCTCCCCTGCCCGTTTTTTGAATAAGTATACATATTTCCAAATCATAACTTATCATAGACGCTAACCACAAAGCTTGCTAATGCCATGGCTATCAGTGGGAGACCGCTAACATTAATGCACCTTGGAAATCACAACAAACTTATTCTGCCTAAATAAAGTAATGATTACTGTATTTATAACTAGTTTATTTGTAGTTCCAGTCCCTGCATTGTAAATCCTAAATTAAGCACGTGAGTAGTGAACGAAAGTGCGTGACTTCGTTCAGAAGCAGCATTAACAAGTCAAATTATGGATTTACTGCATCATCAGTAGTAGATTTTAGAAGGCAGGCACCAAATGATGATTGAAAATGGTTTGTTTAGGCTTGATGGATAGAATTAAAAGAGTGCATGTAAAGGGATAAGCAAGTTGACATTGTAATTATAAGGTAGCTCATATTTATACTGTATATAGTTTATATTTTGCTGTTGTTGTTATTTATCAGAACTTCTAGAACTTAACTGAATATTTTTTTCCAGTCTTGCTCAGTTATATTTATAAAGCTTACCACATTTATTAATACTGGTAACTTTGATTTTTTGTTTTTGTTATTGTGTTTTCGTCCAAACGACTTTAAGTTTCATATCTTAAGTTTGTATTTTTATACATTTTATGTATCAGAACTTTAATATATTTTTATGTTCCTCTGTTCTGTTGTGACAATAAAACAAACAAGTTTATTTTTAAACTGCATTATCATATTTTAGAGAGGCTGAGGGATCATGAATAACTACAAATAACTAATGTATAAGGGAAATCTGTTTAAGTGTTTTTTACGCGTTTCTGTTATTTTATTTATTTATATATTTATTTTTAATATATATCGGCTGATATATCGGATTTTTAAGTGACCAAATATTTGTATCGGTATCGGCCTTAAAAATCCTTTATCGGTCGGGCTCTAGTGTCAGCCCCTCCTGATCAATATACACGTTCCAGTGGCTATGCTTACGCCAAAGGATATTGTATACACTATCTACATATGAATCCTTATTCACTCAGAGTCTTTATGGAAGAGATAATCTTACCACAGTTCCTCCAGTTTACAGTGAGGATTCTCCAGTATAGCAGAGAGCAGCTTCACTCCTGAGTCTCCGATATTATTCCAGTTCAGATCCAGTTTTCTCAGGTGTGAGGGGTTTGATCTCAGAGATGAAGCCAGAGCAGCACAACCTTCACCTGTGACACCACAATCCCACAACCTGTAGAGAACAATGATACACTCTTCACTCTCTCAGATCAGACACACAGATCAGATCAGAGACTTGTTTGATGTAAGTGAGATTTACCATGGTATTTGTGTGTGCTTGTGAGAGGGAAGGCTTATATAAAAACTTATACAAGTTATTTATAACACATGAAATAATATGTAAAGATGGTCACAGAAAAAAGATGCATGATGGTCATTAAGGATGAATTAATCTTGTTCTTCATGTATCGAAGGCCTGACTGTGCTGAGATTGTTTAACCCTTTCACACGTAAATTTAAAATATTCTGGCTGACCCCACAGCATGAGTTTTTCAGGGTGACCGTTATTTAGAGTGCATCACTTTGTTTCCATGGTGACGTGTCATTGCTTGTCATGTGTCACCACAGCCACAATAGTGCTTGCGCTGATGAACTGCTTTTATTTAATTTTTCCTGTTTTATTAAAAATATTCACAAATTCGTTAACTATAGCATGACATATCTTATTTTCATTGTCAAATATGGGATGTGTTTTTTTGTTTAAACACCTGTATAATGATCATGTTAAACTATACAGGGAGTGCAGAATTATTAGGCACGTTGATTTTCTGATCATATTTTTTTTCCAGGGACATTTGACCAATTCCAAACCACAGTAATCCTAATAACTACTATTGATTTAGTATTTAATAATGTATAAGTGATATATAATTGTTCATGAAGGCTGGAAATGAAAATCACCTTATATTCAGGTGTGCAGAATTATTAAGCATGTTTTCTTTTACAGATAAATTGAGCCAAAAAAGAGATTTAACTCAGACTGAAAAGTCAAAAAGTATTAAATGCCCATGAGAAGGATGCAATACTAATGCAATACTAGACATTGCAGTTAAGGCGTGACCATTGGACAGTGAAATGCTCGTTGGGTCAGCAGGATCAGACAAAAACAGGTGGTGAAGAAAAGACACCTGTTAACTGCAAAAGAATTAAGAATTAAGGTGAAGAATTAAGGGTGAAACCATCAGGAACCCTTTAGTCTCCAGCGCCACCATTTTCCAGAGCTGCAACCTACCTGGAGTCTCCAGAAGTGCAAGGTGTCAGGATCTCAGAGACTTCAGTTAGGTAAAGAATCCTAAAAAATGACCCCCACTAGATAAGAATCACAAGCTGAAGTGTTGTAAAATACGTGAAGGTTTTTTTATAGGCTTTATGGACAGATAGGTTGAGAGTGACTCTTGAAGGACCAGCACCACATCCTCTAGTACCACTGTTTGAAGAATTCATCTTCCAGAATCTGGCAGGACGTTTTGGGAGTTCATTTTAGTCCATCCTGAAGTCCGTTTTGCAGAGATGGACTAAAAATGAACTCCCAAAACGTACTGCCAGATTCTGGAAGATGAATTCTTCAAACAGTGGTACTAGAGGATGTGGTGCTGGTCCTTCAAGAGTCACTCTCAACCTATCTGTCCATAAAGCCTATAAAAAAACCTTCTTCATGTATTTTACAACACTTCAGCTTATGATTCTTATTTAATGGGGGTCATTTTTTAGGATTCTTTACCTAACTGAAGTCTCTGAGATCCTGACACCTTGCACTTCTGGAGACTCCAGGTAGGTTGCAGCTTTGGAAAATGGTGGCGCTGGAGACTAAAGGGTTTCTGATGGTTTCACCCTTAATTCTTCACCTTAATTCTTAATTCTTTTGCAGTTAACAGGTGTCTTTTCTTCACCACCTGTTTTTGTCAGATCCTGCTGACCCAACGAGCATTTCACTGTCCAATGGTCATGCCTTAACTGCAATGTCTAGTATTGCATTAGTATTGCATCCTTCTCATGGGCATTTAATAATTTTTGACTTTTCAGTCTGAGTTAAATCTCTTTTTTGGCTCAATTTATCTGTAAAAGAAAACATGCCTAATAATTCTGCACACCTGAATATAAGGTGATTTTCATTTCCAGCCTTCATGAACAATTATATATCACTTATACATTATTAAATACTAAATCAATAGTAGTTATTAGGATTACTGTGGTTTGGAATTGGTCAAATGTGCCTGGAAAAAAAATATGATCAGAAAATCAACGTGCCTAATAATTCTGCACTCCCTGTATGCGCGATGGGCGTCGCCATGTTAGTTTGTGCCGCAGTTCAGAGAATTGGATCTATTGGATTTACAACACATTAATTAATCAAATTTCTCCAGAAATACAGTGGTGGCCAAAATTATTAGAACACTTGACAGATCTAAAAATATTGCCTCCAAAACATGATTTAATTTCATATTGTTCATGAAACACGTAGATGGTTGCTCTGAGCACAACAAATACCAGATTAAGCGAGTCGGACTCGTACTGTTTATCCACTTTTAACTTTAATATTTTAATATTAAAATTGATTTAAAATTAATATTTAATAATTTATTACATTTTAAACTAATATGACATATTTAATATTAAAGTTAATATTTCATATCAAAGTTAATATTTCATATCAAAGTTAATATTTATCTCTTCTTATGATGGCTCTATTCTATGGTTTGTTGAGCATAATTTGTAGATATTTCTTTCTTTTTATGGGTTAATGGTCAATTCAACAAAAACAACTGAAACCTCTTAAATATGCCAAGTGTTTGGCCACCACTGTACATGAGAGTAAGTGGCCATGAACTGGGAGAAGAATAGTGAACTTTAAAGTTTATTTTACACAATGTGTATCTGAAAGAAATAAAACATGTCTAATTATAATTGAAAGGATTGTTATTGCCTCTTCACATCAGTGTGTATTTTACAAAGTCTAAATGTATGGTTTTGCTGGTAGTTATGTGTATTTAAATGTCTGAAACCTAAAATAAACCTTATTTGGTTGAAAACACTGAATAATTGTGATATGACAAGCACTGAGCATGTCTGCCTCTGGCTCAGTGCCAGCTAAAGCATGAAAGCACATTTGAATTTAGCAGTTGATCATGTGATGCACTGACCGTTCTAATCATACCAGTGTGACCGTACACTCCATGGACCAGTCAAGACTGATCACAACGGTGTGACCATACATGCGAATGGGTTAAAAGAGTGTTAAATGTTGATTGTGTCACTTTATTGAGGAGCAGCTCATGTGTTTAATCATTTACAGATTAATCACCTCATCTCAAGAACGAGAGACTGAACACAGAAAAATATTTCTTACACTTCACTTAAACAGATGTTATATTAAAATTAATGAATGGTAATTATGTCAACTCCCACTTGTTTTAATTAATGTAATTAGTGCCGTTATGATTCCATGATTAAATTTAAACCTTGATTACAATTTGCCAGTAACCAGCAAAATACCAGAACTGGCGCATTCCACGGATGAGAATCCATGAACTGCATCATTAGACCACTTTCTAAGGCTGCACAGAATATTAAAACTAGAGATGCATTGAATGTTACATTATTAGATTAGAGCAGTGGTTCTCAAACTTTTTTGTCAACGATTTTTCAAGCCAAGTACCCCTTGACCAGACAACAACATTTTGCTTTAAAATCCAGTGAAATGATAGGGAGCCCAGAGGCTGGAGAAACGGTACCAATTTGAGTCCTGAATAAGAGTAACATTGAGATTATATCTGATGCCCCCCGAGCAGGTTTATTTCTTATAAACATTTCTGTATTTAACATTTATAAAACTGTATATAACTATTTATAACTATATAAAACATTTAATGTAGCTTTACACAACTACAGTTATGTAAAAATCTTGAGTATTAGGCATAACAGTAAAAGGTAAATCAGTGTTTTTCAGTTCAATCAATAACAGTTCATTGCGAGTCATTTTTTTCAATGTGTTTCAACTAAGTTCCTGTGCATTTTAACCAAAAGGTTCAGTATTCATTTATGTCTCTATACAAGTCTAGTATGCCCATTTGTGTCAATTTGTCAGTGATCCTTTCAATGGCTACAGGCCTGTCCTCTTATGATCTTTGACATTCACTCAGTTGCTCAACATAATTTAGTGCTGTAATGTAAAAGTAGTGCTAATTTCATATAAAAATACAATAGCCTATTTTTAGGATTTATTTCTAAACGTCAGTTTCCACTTTCTCTCACGTATTTCCTGCAGTTTCCCCAAGTACTCCAAAGGGTACGCATAACCCTATTTGAGAACCACTGGATTAGAACGGTCAGTGTATCATGTGATCAACTGAAAAACTCAAAATGTGCGTTTGCGCTTTGGCTGGCACTGAGCCAGAGACGGACGCACTCAATGCTTGTCATATCACAACTATTCAGTGTTTTCAACCACATAAGATTTATTTTAGGTTTTAGACATTTAAATACACAAGTACTAGCAAAGCAATACATTTATAGTTTATAAAATACACACTGATGTCTATGGAAGCGGCAATAACAATCCTTTCAATTATAAATTGACTACGCATTTTATTTATATCAGATACACATTGTGTGAGTAACTAAAACGTTTACTCTATTCTTCTCCCACTTCACTGGGCACTTACTTTCATGTATTTCATGTTGTAAATCCGACTCAGAGATCCGATTCTCTGAACTGAGGCAAAAAAGAATATGCCGTCGTCCATCATGCATTATAGATCAACTTAAATGACCTTTATAAAAAGGTTTTTTAACAACCAAACACGTTCACTTACACCAGTTGTTCTCAAACCTGTCCTGGGGACCCCTCACCACATTTATAAATGTTGGCCATGTCTAGCATGAGAATCCAACTCTTCAACAGTGTAAATAAGTCAGAATGCATGAAATAGCATTAGAATGTTGATCATATCACTTTAATGAGGAGCAGTTCATTGGTTCAATTATTTCCAGACCAATCACTCGATCACAAGAAGTGGCTCATTCCACAGATGAGTATCCAAGAACCACATTATTAGACCCTTTTCTAAGAATGCACGATATATTAAAATCATTTAAAAAAGCATACTATAACAGTGCACTGTAACAAATTCACAAAGGCTGTGATTCAATTAAATAAATATATGCCCTGCGGGTTTAATATTTCTCAGAGCTGCTATATTTCTCAGCGTCTCAGTTTAGTTTATTTGTTTACAGGGGCTGTGCACATTAATAAACTTGAATGTAAATGTGCCGGAATTAGCTATTTTTTCAATCAGCAGACCCTTGACAGAAATGTTAAAAAGTCAACCTAAAAAACAAGAACAGAGCATCAAATATAACACACCAAAAATGAAAAATGAGAGAGTGAGAGAAAAAAAGAAACAAAAAATAGGAACAAAAATATCAAATAAAAGAACAGGTACATGATCCCACAAAAAATATTTTTAACAAAAACTGTGTCTAAACATATATTGTGAAACATAAGACTAAGTAGTAAAAAAGGAAGTAAAGATTTAATTTAATGGAAATTTTATAAAGATATTATTTGGATAATCGATAAGTTTGCTGATTATTTTTTCGATTAATCGGATAAAAAGCCCAATTTTTTATTTTATTTTATCGAAAAAACACTATTCCACATCCTGCCCAATGCTGTCCTTAAAAATGTGTCAGCTGAGTGCTATGAACACATACATATTGAATATATACAAAATTAACAAAAATAATTATAATCATAATAATCATTAATTGTTTTTAACTTTTTGAAAGACTCCTTGTTATAGCAAATACATGGTTGCTCAAATGAACTAACATCATTCAAATCACACTTAACAAACCTGATTATAATAAATAAAACAATCTCCTTATTGAGAAAAAAATGAGAAATAGTATTTCATAAAAACCTTTAATAATGCCAAAGTAGTTAGGCAACACCTGTGACAAAAAAAATGGTACATGTGGTCTTTAAATAAATGTTTTTTTGGCCAATATTAAATAGGGATTTGATATGATGTAAAGTTGGACAACAACAAATCACTGCAGAGTTGGTACTCTCTGCAGACAATTGTTATAATACATAATATGCTTGTTTATACAATCTCTATTATATTGTGTATTTTAAGTGTTGTTCTGTAAAACCATGTTTTAGGTGCTTTTGATACTTTATTGAACCAAATATTATTGCCCCAGTGTTATGAATTTTAAGTAATTTAAAGGCCATTTTTTGCTATTTTTACTGCCACAAAAATATCAGATTATTCGATTAATCATCAAAATAACCAACCTATTACTTCATTACAAAAATAATCATTAGTGACAGCTATAGGATCAGGTATTCCATGTTACTTTTGTACCGGTTTTTCAAAGCAAAATTGGATTGGATAACCCTGATCCAGATACACACCTTTTCAGATTACCAAATCTGGATTACTAGTGCTCTACGGAGTCCCTACAGGGACTCGGTGATGGGAAAAATATGAGTTGGGAAAAAAAATTAAAATGCTTTTGCATTCTCTCAGAAAACTTTCGCGTAGCGTTCACCCAAGAAACCTTTTGACTGGTTCATCGCTTATAATTGATAAGTAGTAAAAAGTCTTATAAGTGATAAAAAAAACATTTTAAATGTAATATATTTTTGTTTGATATTTACAGCTGTTTGGGGATTATTTTATATGGCTAAATCTTTTTTTACTTTGACTGTAGGCTACCGAAAGGCTTAATAGGTAGCCTAATGTCTACTTCTAATTTATTACTTTAACAATTAGCCTAACTAATAAAGAGCAAAATAAAATTATATGTTTTTGTGTATTATATGATACAAATGTTGTATGTTTTGACCAGTTTTAAAGTTACTACATTTTCTTCCTGGAATCCACCTTGAAATCCTACTTCCCATTGGAATCAGGATGATCCTGTTTTTTTGGATCAAAGTTATCCAATTCCTACTGACAAGTTTTGAACAACACAAACCGAAGGTTTGATCCAGATTAAAACTAGGATTGGATTCTGTGATCTAATCGGATTTAAGATCCCTTCTTTCCCTTTTGAACAACCCATTTTAAAGATTTGATCCAATCCGATAACCAAAATCCAATCAGCTTACCTTTGAACAACTGGCCCCTAAATGTAACAATAGTTTGATGCCCCTATTCTATTTTGTTACTTTATGAATAAATTAAATTATTAAATTCTCTGAAACACTATGATTTGGTCCCACTAATGTATTAACATTTATAAGAAATTAAATTAAATTAAATATATTTAAATTAATATATAAACGGTCTCAATATAAATCTTTACATACATACATTATAAATGCATATATTTGAAAATAGATTTCTCACAGAAATATCATAAAAACTGTTACATAGATCACAAATCAGGTCAGAGAGGTGGAGGGTTTAAAAGCTGAAGTGTGATAATCATTTTTTATTAAACCATTAATTTATCATGTTTAAGTATAAATAATTATAATGTTTTAACAGTGTTACTTACTCAGCTGATCTAGTTGCTGTAACCACAGGCAGCAGCTTCTGAAGAACTTCATCTGCTGTGTTTTCTGCATCACTATTTGAAGAAAAAAAATATATTAATGATAATTAATATCATAAGTAAATAATACATTAAATATCTTACTAAATACCCTCAAATATTTGAATTAAATTGTTTATTACGGACATAGATCTGATCCAACACAGATTTGTTTTTTATTTTTCTGGTCAGTGTTTCTGTGTCTGTTAGTCTGCATTAACACTAAGTGCACAGATCTATTATGACATCAGATTTATTGTCCCGTCAGTTGCTATAGTGATCACTATGTCAGTCATCACAATTTCAGGAGTGACTCACAGATCAATAATTTAGCACAGGGGTTCTCAAAGTCTACATTCACAGGTCCAAATTCGAATTTTCATCAATGTCATAGGTCCAGAACAATTGATTATTACAAAACTTGTTTTTAATAAACATGCATAACATATCCACACTTTTTTTGAAAAAAAATAAATAAAAAATAATAATAATAATAATTATTCGGTTTCTTTTGCATTTAAAATACATTAATAACAAGTGCAAAAGTGGCAATTTTTGCTAACAACTTCTTTAAATAAATCTGTTTGAGATCGAATTAATGCTAGATGTTTTGCTATAAATTACGGACATGGCATCTGAGCACTATTTCTCATTTTTCTCAGTTACTCATTTCCAAGAGTCAATCTAGACTTGTTCTAACGTACTAGAGCCCATAAGCACATGTGCACTTCAAAAAAAGTGCTTTAAATCTCTTGACAAACAAAAAGACGTAATTGACATTTGTAAGTATTCTAAATGAAAGATACAGATTGTACAGAATGTCAGCTTGCTTGTTTTGATCAAGATAAGGATTTATTGAGTCCACATGTCATGCAAACAAGAAACTGTGCTTCTAACCACAGGTCGAGAGCAGTCGTTTCAACCACACAACTTTGCAATGCTGTTTGCGAATGTTCTTGGGACTATGGTTTCGGAACTATGTTGCTAACGATGCTGTCGGGAAACACACCCCAGAACGGCTTTGTGCTGGATTGGGGCAAAATGAATGCATACATCTCTGTCAAATCATCTTTGAAAAATCTATTTTCTTGGTCAACTTTTCTTTTCCTGGAAACTGACATCCTCCTCACCCTCCCACTGACTGCGGTGAAGTGTCGCCGACACGATTACGTCAAACGTCATTTGCTCACTGAATGTCATGACAACATTGTCATGCAGGAAAACTTTAAATGAAAAGGCGCTTTTATTTAGCTGTGCCCCGTGATTTAAACACCTCTGATCTCGGTTTCTCTTTGTTCATAATGTTTTAGACTGTAATGATTGAACTCAGTGTTACTTACGGATCATTTCCGGCTCCAATTAAGTTCTTCAGGATAAACTGATCCATCGTCTCCTCTGAGGACAACAACACAAAAACTAAAGCTGACCACTGAGATGAGGAGAGTTTCACATCACATAATCCTCCATAAGTATGAGATTGAGCTTCGTTCACTAGTGAAAGATCACCCAGTTCATTCAGACAGTGAAACAGATTGATGTATTTATCTGGAGAGGGATTCTCACTGATCTTTTCTTTAATATAGTCGATTGTTTCCTCATTGTTGTGAGAGCTGTTTCCTGTCTGTGTCTTTAGTTCTTGTAAGAGACTCTGATTAGACTTCACTGACAGACCCAGAAGGAAACGAAGGAAAAGGTCCAGATGCCCATTTTTACTGTCTAAAGCCTCATCCACAGCTCTCTGATGGAGATCAGATAGTGAAGCTGTGTCTCCATTAGTTGGTTTGATAATCTGGTCAAACACATAGATGTTATTGTTTATAAAGGAGAGATGCACATATAGAGCCGCTAGATGTTCCTGAATGCTCAGATGAACAAAGCAGAAGACTTTCCCCTGATACAAGCCCAACTCCTCTCTGAAGATCTGAGTGCACAATCCTGAGTACACTGATGCTTCTGTCACATCAATGCCACACTCTCTCAGGTCTTCCTCATAGAAGATCAGGTTTCCTTTCACAAGCTGCTGATACGCCAGTTTCCCCAGTTTGACAATCATGTCTTCATCTTTCACTTTCTTCTCATAGTCCTTCTCATGTTTGATGTTGGTCTGAAGGAGCAGGAAGTGTGTGTACATTTGAGTGAGAGTCTTGGGAATCTCTCCAGTCTCTGCTCCACTCAACATCTTCTCCAGAACTGTGGCTGAGATCCAGCAGAAAACTGGGATGTGACACATAATAAAGAGGCTCCTTGATGACTTCAGGTGTGAGATGATCCTGTCGGCCAGACTCTGATCACTGATTCTCTTCCTGAAGTATTCCTCCTTCTGTGGGTCACTGAAGCCTCGTACCTCTGTCACTCGATGGACACACTCAGAGGGGACGAGATCAGCTGCTGCGGGTCTGGAGGTGATCCAGATGAGAGCAGAGGGAAGCAGATTCCCCGCAATGAGGTTCGTCAGCACCTCGTCCACTGAGGCTGATTCAGTCACATCACACAACCTCACATCGCTCTGAAAATCCAGAGACAGACGACACTCATCCAGACCATCAAAGATGAAGGACACTTTATACTGATCACTGGATATTTCCATTTCTTTGGTTTCAGGGAAAAAGAAATTAAGAAGATCTGAAAGACTGAGTGTTTTGTCCTTCATCAAGTTGAGCTCTCTGAAAGGAAGTGGAAATATGAGCTGGACGTCCTGATTGTCTTTCCCTTCAGCCCAGTCCAGGATGAACTTCTGCACAGAGACTGTTTTTCCAATGCCAGCGATTCCCTTTGTCAGCACAGTTCTGATGGGTTTGTCTTGTCCAGGTAAAGGTCTAAAGATGTCACTGCATTTGATCGGTGTGTCCTCTGTTTCTGCTCTCCTGGACTGTGTCTCAATCTGTCTCACCTCATGCTCATTACTGATCTCTCCACTTTCACTCTCGGTGATGTAGAGCTCTGTGTAGATCTCATTCAGGAGTGTTGGGTTTCCCTGCTTTGATATTCCCTCATACAAACACTCAAACTTCTTCCTCAGATTTGATCTCAAAGTGTCAAGGACTTCAGCAGGTTTAGAGTCATGGCTGTAAGATTAAAATATAACATTATTACACAAGTAGGAGAAGTAAATAGCCATAAATTACAAAATGGATGATTTGTTTGCTGCATTATAGGACAGTTCAATTATTAATCATATGTTTGAGTGATGTGTGATCAAGGCCATGTTATCCTAATGGGCAACATGGGCTGCAACCTAGAGCCCAGAACACTAGGGGCCCCCCCAAGACAATTCTCTTTTGCGTTATAAAACATGTTTTGATCTAGGTAATTGTGTAGGCCTACGTAGAGCATCGTTGTCATAGAGGACACGCAGTACATCGTCACCCCAACATGTCGAGCGAAAATTTAAGAAAATATGACAGTGGTGCTAAAAAGAGAAAAGAGCAGCAACATAAAAAATTGAGAAATTAAGAAACTCTGAGAAAAATACCCAAGCTTACGACTTTCTTTAACTGACAAAGATGACGAGACTTTGAGACTAGCTACAAAATCAGCCGCAGAGGCTATCAAGACATCCTCGTCGACGTTCACGACGGAAGGCTGAATATACCCCCTCCTTCGGCCAGCACTTCTGAATCAGGTGATGATGATGCAACTGATACTACAGGCCTGCAGTTTTATTTAATTAAAGAACATATTGCATCCAATGATGTTGCTTGTTGGGGCCCTGCTGTCACTGAGGAATTGCGTTGTTACTTGATTAGTAAGGGCGTGAAAGCATACCTGTTTTGTCAAAAGACGCACCATTCCATGCATCAGAACGATTTTACAAAAACCAGAAGAGGTGTTTAGGCAAAACCTTTTTCACACGCTCTATATGTAATGGTGAAGCTGTGCAAAGAGAATGGCTTGTTTATTCTCCTTCGCCTGGAAATGCGTTTTGCTTCTTTTGTCAGTTATTTGAGCAGTCTGCGACTTTTTCTCACTTCGGTTTCTGTGATTGGAAACATGCGTGCGCGTGTAAAGAGGAACATGAATCAAGTCAGCCTCATTGAAATGCCATGCTTACATGGTTGACACGGATGCAGGCTCATGGAATAGATGCAGAACTGAAAGAGCAATACGAAGACAAGCAAAAATATCGGCAAGAAGTTCTAAAATGAGTGGTTGCTGCAATACAGTTCTTGTCAGAAGGCGGCCTTGCAATTTTTTAGGAATATTTGAACTTCTTAGCAAGTTTGACCCTTTTCTTGCAGAACATATGAGAAAAATGGAAATAAGGGGAACTACATCTTATCTATCTAACACCATATGCGAGGAATTTATTGAACTGATGGGACCGAGAGTTAAAGCTGAAATAATTCTTCAAGTACAGAGCTCTAAATATTTTTCCATGATAGTCGATTCCACCCCCGACTAGGCACATGTGGACCAACTCACATTTGTAGTACGTTATGTTTCCACAGAAGGGGAAGTATTTGAATGCTTTCTAAAATTTCTGCCGATATTCAGTCACACGGGAGATTCACTTTTTTAGTCCAATGAATCTTGATATTAAAAACGGCAGGGGCCAGTGTTATAATAATGCGTCTAACATGTCTGGTCTTTATCGAGGTTTGAGGGCTCACATTCAGGAGGTGAACTCATTAGCTGACTGGATACCCTGCGCTGCTCATTCACTGAACCTTGTTTGAATGAACAGTGTTACTTGCTGCAGTGAAACCGTGTAGTTTTTTGGATTTATGCACTCATGTTTTAATTTTTTTCAGCATCCCCAAGGCGATGGAAAGTCATTATGGATGGACTTGAATCAAACGAAAACGTTTTGCTTGCATTACGGTTAATGAATGTCTTGCTTAACTTGTCAGCAGACAACAGTCAAAACCCTGCTACTTGCAATGCAGCTCAATCTCTTGTAAAAAAATGGGTCGTCTTGAGACTGCACCACTCTTCAAAAAGTACACTAGTGACAGCTGTAGAAATGCTTCGGTCACTTGCAACTTTCGTAGAAAGTGTACGCGAACAGTTTGGAGAGTTGGAGATGATGGCCAAACAAATTTCTGTACCCAAGAACACAGAACCGCAACCACTCGCAAAATAAATAAAACAAGAGCAGATGAATCCACAACTCCCGATCACATCCTCACGGACAGTGAAAAGTTTAGTGTAGATGTGTTCCTTGTCATTATAGACAACATGACCAGTTTGTTACAGAGAAGATGTAATGCATACAAAGAAACCTGCCGCTACTCTGGCTTTTTAACCCGTCTAAAAGACATGCCCACTGAAGAGATGCAGGCGGCCTGTCGGAGTCTCGTACATACATACATACTCTGAACATCTGCAGGAACATTTAGATGATGAACTTGTTCAGTTTATTGCGTTTTGCTGCTCCCTGAGCAATGAACTCTTGCCTAGAAATGTAATGCTTATCCTCAAAGAAAAGCAGCTCCAGTGCACGTTTCCCAATGTTGAAATTGCGTTAAGGATCTTTCTCACCCTCCCTGTGTCAAATGCCTCGAGAGACAGGTCATTTTCAAAATTGGGACTTATAAAAAATAAACTGAGGACATCAATGCATGAACAAAGACTGAACTTTTTGACTGTAATGTCATGTGAGTATGACATTCTGCATCAACTTGATTTTAAGGATTTAATTGAGGAATTTTCTTTGAAGAAGAGCAGAAAGAAGCCCTTTTAGAGGTGCGTGATATTTTATTAATTTTATTTGCTGGGCTGTTTCTGATTTGTAAGATTGTTATACGATACCATTGTTTAATTTAGGCTATGTACATAATTTTTGCCTAGCTACTATGGGATTATAACGTAATGTTTATTTTTATTTCACGAGTATAACGTGCATGTCTCTATACTGTGTTTGTTTGATTGCACATTTGATTAAGTTTAGATGTAATTTATTAAGTTTACGGCGCATGCGTGTTGTGTTCTTCTTTTGATGTTTTATTGGCAAACTAGCTTACGGTGCACATTCCGCCACCTACTGGAATGGAGTGTAAGGCGATGATATGAAGTGTAAAAAAGTAAAATTAAAGTATATAATATATATATATATATATATATATATATATATATATATATATATATATATATATATATATATATATATATATATATATATATATATATATATATATATGTATGAATAAACAAACCTTTATTTTTTATATAACTTTATAATCTTCAAGAAATGTATAAGTGCTTTTATAAGAACTGTTTAGTGCATTCTGTAATGTTAGGGAACTAATGGCAGCAGATTTGAATTCCTCTTTTAACTGAAGTCTTTCCTCTTCATATGCACTACAGTTGATCAGCACATGCTCAACGGTTTCTGGAGTCCACAATGATTACACGGACCAGATTCATGTTTCCCTCTCATCTGGACTGATTTTATTAAGAGTAGAGTGTCCAGTTCTCAATCCAGATATAACCGTATCATCCCTTCTATTACCATAAGCTGCTATTATATGGAGAACTTGTTTAGTCTGTGTATATTAAACATATGTCACCCGTTATTTCCTTTATCCCATCTCTCTAGCCACATCTTTCTGACAGCTACTTTAATTAACCCTTTAATTTCTGATTGACTTAAAAGGTATGTGTTGATATTTGTATGCTTAAGAGCCGGTTTAACTGCCTTGTCCACTTCCTCATTTGCCTCCACTCCAACATGAGCCGGCACACATTACATTACACATTACACACATAAACATTCTGCTATTATTCTCAGTTGGTATATTCTGTACAAACTTTGTTGTTCTTCTATTAATATATCTTTCCTAGATTCTGGTTCCTAACATATTATTAGCTGTTCTTTTAGCCCATTTATACTTAAAGTGAGGAAGATACATAGCAGCCGCTGTACCCCCAGTTTCTGGGTCTTAAGAACCAGTGGTGTGCCATGCGGTGGGGGGGTTAGCGAGGTCTGTGATCAGAGAGAGAGTTGGGAGACAAGCACAG
Organism: Gobio gobio; assembly: GCF_949357685.1. NCBI lineage: Eukaryota > Metazoa > Chordata > Actinopteri > Cypriniformes > Gobionidae > Gobio > Gobio gobio. The sequence continues at coordinate 55,550,781 of NC_137114.1, forward strand.
CATAAGTGGATCAAATGCAAATAATGAACACCTGTGTCTTGTTCCAGTAATGGGCGTCTGAAGTGACGCCCATTTGACATTTGATTAAGTTTAGATGGGGGGCCCCCCCAAATAAAATGAGCCCAGGGCCCTGCAAAGGCTTAACACGGCACTGTGTGTGATGTGCATTGCAGCTCCTAAAATTAAACAACAACAAAAGTCCCACATTTTACCTGAAACCAGGACACATGCTTTCATTAAAGTCTTGTGGTTGAATCACAGGCGTGAACACAGTTTTGTTTTTAACTGGTCTGGACTGAAGATTTGACCTTAAATCAGAATGAAGAGGGTATTATTGATATTGATATTGATTATTATTGTGTCATTAACTGAGTAACAGACCAACAGCTTTTACAGTGTGTGAATGTATTAACAAAATACATAGAGCTTTACACAAGAGCACAATGATCATCATTAAAAGACTACAACTTATAGTATTTGATTGAAGTTATTAATATACAGCAGTGTAATGAGTTCAAATCCTGTAAGCATAACTTTTATAGAGATGACATACCTGAGATCAGGCCGTGTGTATTCACTCTTAAACTTAATTGGCGGATCCATAGAGCAGTTACTCTTCATAGACACACAGCTGGACTCTGGTCTTGATCTCTTCTGCTGGACTGAACTGGTTTTAAAACTAAGTAAAATAAAAAGCATACAGACTTATACATGTTGTGAACTTTTACTGGAAACTTCTGTCTTAGGAAAGATCAGCGAGTGTTGTAACACTTTTGCTGTAACGTCTGTAACTCAGTGGTGTTTCACTGTGTCTCGAACTTTGATGACAATTATTTTGAGAAATTAACTTACTGGTTTGAAAATGTAAAACATAATCCAAAAAAAAATGACCAAGAAAAACTGTAATATTAGGATAGGAATTAAAAACAAACAAATTGAAAACAACTATAGAATTATAGAATGATTCAACGGTGAACATCAACCGTGATCACATGACTCTTTTCAGTGGCACACTGGAGGACGAAGGCTCAACCGACTTCAGAGAGCAATGTTTTGCTGACCTTTACAGATAAACCACATGACTGTACTCTAGTAACGGTATTCTTGCTGTGAAACATCCCAGCTTTGACAGACACTGTAGTTTTCAACAAATCTGAACCAGCGGTTAGAAAATCTACTCCATTATATAAAGGTGGAAAATCTCTCATCTTACATTTACTTGATGTCATTGCTAGTATTAGACTGACAGAGAGTTTCATAAATTTTGCTTCCAATTCAAAAATGTAATACGATAAGCATAACTTTTATAACTTATAAATGAAATACCTGAGATCAGGCCGTTTGTCTCCACTCTTAAACTTAATTGGCGGATCCATAGAGCAGTTACTCTTCATAGACACACAGCTGGACTCTGGGTTTGAGCTCTTCTGCTGGACTGGACTGGAACAGAGAACAGATTCAGTTTAATCCTTTAGATTATTGTGATCATTCTTTATGAGAGGAACCATATTAATATAAAAACACATTCATCTTTCATCAAAAAGGACTATGACTGATCTTTTTCAGTGATGTAATAATATTTAACAGTGTTTGTTGAAAGTACCTGCATCCTGGAGAGAAATCTCCATCTGTGGATCCTTGTGGATCAGACATGATGAAGCTGCAGGAGAATCTGATGAGTTTGATCTCCTCCACTGACTCTGAATGAACAAACATCAGACACTAAATTAAATAATTAAATCAATTAAACAACCTTATTTTAACCTATTTTATCTGAACATATCTGGAGTGTGCAAGAAAAGGATCACAGTCATAAGGCCTATTCACACACAGACAAAGGCCAACAATATTGGCCAATACAACACATATATGTGTTGTATTGGCCAATATTGTTGGCCTTTGTCTGTGCTGATATATGCTGATATATGCTGATAAACCTCTGAAGAATCACAGACATCACCAAACACTAAAGAAACCTTGAAGTGAAAGAAACCCTTCATTAAAGATTTCATTTCTAACAAACAATCACTCAAAATGTCCTCCAGAGATTCATATTAATATGATGAAGTCACACCTGAACACTGTTGGAAATCGCCGTTTCCTCCCCAGTTCTTTGGTTTGTCAATAAGTAGACGCAAGAGATTCAGTAAAAGTCTAAAAGTAACTTGAAAGTTTAATAAAGCAAAATCAGATCAGCTTCTGAGCTCAGGATTACAGAACAGCAATATCAGTAATGCCATACAGGCCGTCTGTAATGTCTCTCAAGGCTAAGTATGCAGTTTATATTCTTGTGTTGGTGACGCCTTTCTCCTGGTCCGATGGACACCTTCCAATGGCCTTTGATCCTCTCGACCTCCCCTATTTGGCATCTGCACACAAAATTATACCAAGCATAGCCGCTCTCCCACTGCTAGTTCAAGGTTTCAAATACTTTCGCTATCAGAGTGTGCCTCAAGTTAATTCATATGGAGACTGGCTTTTTAGTCACCATAGGCCTCTGCTGTAAGTGGTTACACAAGCATATTAAAAGATTCCAAACATATTGTAATATACCAAACATAGTTGACCTTTTTAGATAACACATAATTGTCCCATAAAACATAATTATCCCACAATTCCCTCTCTTGATCTCAACGAGATCACATCTCCTCCACATGACTTTCCATATCATCCCCCCTTTGGGACTTTAGGCGAGTCCCATACCTATGCCCTCTGGTTAAGTCCTGTCCCCATAAGTTCAGCCCTTTCTTTCAACATTCAAGTCATGGCTGAATCCAGCCAGTCATCATTCTCAATCACTTCCCTCATGTGGACAAGACTTAACTGGAGTATGAGGTCAAACATCTCCCCCCTTTTTTGGCTAGAGAGGAGTAAAAGACCCCACCTCCCTAATCTAATGGATCTGTTAGGGGATGACAACCACACATCAAATTTCAGTGCATTACATTCACTACAATTCGATTATTATACCAGGGTATCACTACTTCAGTAGATTCATTTTCAGTGACTCATACTATTAATCAGTAGGTTATATATGTCTCATTATGCCAGAGGAACTCACAGACGCTTCCGGTGGCCTGGAGCGCTATCTGGGTTGCTCCACCGTTGCCAGGTGTACTCTAGGCTTGCCATGAGTTCTACCTGGTGTTGGGGCTGACAGCGGGTTTTTAAACCACCAGTAGAGTCAACCCAGTTGCTAAGCACTGATGTGCTCGTCGATCCTCTTCCTCTTTGGCTTGCATAGAACTTCACATCATATTTCAAAATTCCAATATAAACTTTCATATATGCTTTTTCCCTCATTCATGTGATCTAGAAAATATATAACCTTTCAAATCATTCCCTTTAAATCTTGTTGTATTATCTTGTAACATGGATAATGACCTGCTTCTGACTCTCAAATGTCCCCTCTTATTTACATTTGAAAATGTTATGAGTAAAATAATAAGAAATGAAAATAATATATAAAAATAATTAAACATTGTGTGGGAAGGGGCTCTTTTTTATAAAAATAACAAACAAAACATCCTCCTATTCTTTCTGCCTACACTACCCATTCTAACCACAAATTGCTGTCATAATATCCTGTTTCCATGGTCAGCACATCTAATGGTGTTAATCTGCTATAATCAATGCTTTTAATTGTTTTGCTAGGGCCTTTGGTTAGGTTTTTACTTGTTGGTTCTGAGGTGGGTTCTGGTTCCTGGAGTTCTATCATTATCATTCCCAAGGGATCTCTTCCCGAGACATCTACACCTAGAGTTATATATGTTTCTTTTTGATCATTTCCATGTTTCAATGAGATCCTTAACATGTTTTTCCAATTTCCCCAACTACGCTGGTACCCTCGAAATAATTTCAGCCTATGCTGTATGTGATCTGGTTTGGTCAAAGGGCTGTTAGTGAGAACTGTCTTGGTATACCCTGGTTTTGTGTGGCACCATGGTACTGGTGTGGCAGAGGTGGATGGCCATAAACATCCGTATATGTCATAACCCCTCCATCTCATCGGATCTTTGCCACAATCTATCACTTGGCAGAGGTCAAACTCCCACAGTCCGTCCTTTCCCTTCACCCTCTCTAGAGTTAGTTTTGCTCCATTTTTTCCTCCTTGTTTTACCAGACTGTTACCTCTCTTATGTCTATTTTGCTGTTCCCCTATTCCCCACAGTATTACTCCTACACAGATCAACACACCCACCGTCCAACATGTCACCACCCCATGTATTTTCCTCATTTTGAGATTACCACCACCTGTACTTCTTTATCATGAACCACCCTCTCTAGTATTTCTGCTACCTTTTCAAACTGTAGTTTGTCCAGCCCACACCCAATTTTTGGAATTGCAATCACTCTTTCGTTATTCTTCGTGCATTGGTGTTTTAGTTGTTCTAGGCTGTTCTCTAAGTCTTGGTAAGTGGGCAGGTCCCTGCACCACCTCTTGGTTACTAGATGATATATTACTTTAGTACCATGTTGAGTTCTGACACACTGTCCTGGCTGGCTTATGGTCGTGTCTAATTCTTCAGTGCCAAATTTTTCACGAATCTTTTTTGCAACTCCTGCTCCTAAGGCGTAATCAGCGCTGATGCAATGAGCTATGGGTACATCTGCTGGTGTATTCAACAGATCACCTTTCCTGAATAGGAGGGCAGAGTGTCCTCCAAGCGTTTTCTGGTAGAGCTGAGTGTGCGATGTTTCAGTTTCTGTTCGGGTGTCTGCTTGGCTGTCCTGTGTGTCTCTCTGTTCCTCCTGGATTTCCTCCGTCACCTCCTCTCCCTCTCTTTGACCTTCCACAAGGTCAATTCTGGTTGCAGCGAGCGACCTGCCAGGAGGGGGACAGAACATGCAAGCAGACAAATGATACCATGTTTTTCCTTTACCTGCCAGTTGGACACAGTGTGAGGTTCTAGCAGTGACTCTCATTGGATCACTCCATCTTGGAGTCGACCATTTTCTCTTAATTTGTTTCAGCCTCACCCACAGTTCGGTTGTAGTAGGTTCAATCTCCGGGGTATCGTCCTGTGGCCAACTTTTCTGTGGACAAAACATGTTAACCACTGCACTTACTTTGTCATAATATCGAGCAGGAGCATCCAGGGCCCACGTAGTATCAAACTTTGCCCATGGGCCTTGAAATTGTCTCCCTGACATTATTTCGAAGGGGGTGAACCCAGTGGTTCTGTTTATGGAACATCTGACTGACATGAGCTCGAGTGGAAGTGCATCAACCCAGTTGAGGTTTGTGGTGGAACAAATTTTCCCGAGTTTGTTTTTTAACGTCAGATTCAATCGTTCAACCTTTCCCTGACTACTATGCCGAATCTTAGTATATGTTTACTCTCTTGTTTTTGCCCAAGTGCAAGGCGCTGATTAGTGCTAATAATTCAGCTCGCTGAGCAGAAGGGCGGTCTTTAAGGGAGCATGCTTCTATGGTTTGATAGTCTGACCCTATTTGCTGGACTATAGCGTAGCTGGCTGACAGAGTTCCCAAATCTGTCCTAAAGCAGCAACCATCACAGTAGAGGATTATGTCTGGATCTGTCAGTGGTACTGAACTCAACCCCTCCCTGAGTTGCTCGTCCTTCAGGGATCTTGGTGCACATTCGTGTGGTTCTCCCTCCCCCACCAAATCGGCCATGTTGACTCCTTGGTGGCTGTGTACTATGTGTGGGGCGGTGAGTGTTTTTATCAACTTACTCTGTCTTTGTGCTGAAAAAGTGAATGCAGATGACTGAATGAACGACACTACAGAATGTGTAGAGAGGATGTGCAATGGGTGTTTCATGACTATGTGTTCCGTTTTTTCTATCATCTTAGACAGCCCAGCTGCATATCTGGCGCACGGGGGTTGTTTTTGTTCTATTTTGTCCAGTTGTGCACTGACATAGCTTAACACTCTTCTCTGTTGGTGTTGTTTTTGATACAGTATCCCTGTCCGTTCTGAGTAATCTGGGACATATTGTCTACTGTATCCAACCAAACCTAAGAATGACAACATGTCCTTGACTTTAGTTAGTTTTGGATAAGACAGAATGGCTTGTTTTGTTTCATTTGACATACCACTCCCAGCCCTTCCTATCACTTTTCCCAGGAACATTACCTCAGGCCTACTGACCTGTAATTTGTCCTTCCTGACTTTTAGGCCTGCTGTTGACAATACCTGAAGCACTTTTTCGGTATCAAGTAGACACCGCTCGTTTGATTCTGAAGCTATTAGCAGATCGTCTACATACTGCACCAGTATGGATCCCTCACACAATTCACATGTTTCTAACAGCACCCTTAGCTCTTGATGAAATATCCCAGGACTCAGGATTAACCTTTGAGGGAGGCGGTTGTAGGTATATTGACAACCTTCATGGCGGAAAGCAAACAGGTTCTTACAGTGGTCTGCCAAAGGAACACAGAAAAATGCATTCACCAGATCTATACAGGTGAAATGGGTGTGCTCAGGTGTCAACTTAGCCAGAATGGTGTATGGGTTCGGGGTGGGTAGAGTGGGGGTGGTCACAATCTCATTAATGCATCTCAAATCATGTACCATCCGGTACTTCCCTGTCGACTTTTTTAGTACGGGCAGTATGGGGGTGTTCCAATCAGAAACTGTACGACATAGAACTCCTGCATTTTCTAGCTCTCGTATTGTTTCTCTAATGCCCCCTGAGGCTTCCCTGCTGATTGGATATTGCCTAACATTTACTACTCTTCCTTTTTCTATCTCAAATGATACAGGTGCTATGTTCCAGTTCCCTACATCTCCAGATCCTGACGACCATAGTGTGTTTGGTAGGTCTCTTAACATTCGCTCGGCCCCTTCACCGTCTGGGTTAGTTATGATAACAGTTCGAGTTACTATTTCCGTCTGGTATACTGCTTCGACGTGTTCCTGAACCTGGAACTTATAACTACCCGCGGCTCTAGACATCTCCCAACCGTCTCCTATTGGTTCCCAATCAGTGGTTTGTTGTAGTCGTTTTACCATGGGGCCTAATGCTCGCGCCTCGTGGGTTGGATTGAGCAGCAGGGACACGTGTGGGGAGGATGTGTCTCCCTCTTCAAAATACCCCTGCTGTTCTTCTGTTAACTGAACTGCTACGGCTACTCCTTCTTCTCCTATGAATAAAGTTGTACAATTGACTTGTGTCAGTCTACCTTTCAGTTCATTGTTGTACTCTCTCTCATAATGCTCATCGTCTGCGGTGTCATAATACAAGGTACAGTGCCAGGGGTCTGGAGGGACTTCAACATTGTGCACAGACTTTATCCATTCGTCCCATTCAGAAATTAGTTTTGTCAATTTGGAACACTCAGTTAACCTCATCCAATAAACTTTGTCAACAACCTTTTTTTCGACCTGTATCACGTACTGACCCCTCCCCAGACTGTCCTGAGCTTCGTAGGAACAATTTGTGGTCAGTCCATTTGGAAATATCAGTGTAATCCCCTTTGGACTGCAGAGAATTTTAGCCCCTAATTTAATCAAAAGATCCCTTCCCAGTAATGCAGAGGGCGTGTTAGCCGAGCATAAGAATTAATGGAGTAGTTTCTGTCCTGCCACCTTCACTTGTAGTGGTTTGGTCAGTGGCCATTTTTCAGTTTCCCCAGAGAACCCCCTCACTTCCTCACTTTGTGTGGACAGTGAGCCCTTCTCCACCCTTTGTAGCTGTATAGTGGAGAAGGTGGCCCCAGTGTCCACTAGGGCCTCAACTGGCTGGTCATCTACCAGTATTGTTAGGAGGGGCTCAGCCAACGCCACCTCACTGGTTCTCTGTGGGTCTCGTCAATAGGTCGCATGGTCTGACGGGCCCCAGACTGGGCTTTGTCTGGGCACCTGTTGGTTGCCATACCATGAACCTCTTTCCATTGGGGTACCCCTACCTCTTCCCCTCTGAGGTCCCCCTCTAACAGGAGCCCGTCCCTGTGCAAGGGGTGGTCCCCTTGGCCTTCTGGCATTTTGTGGGCATTCACGCCTCCAATGATCCAAAGCTCCACATGTAAAACACCCCTGCTCACTAGAGGTCAATTCCCTCCTCAAATCTTGATATGGTGGTGGCCAGTCTGGAGTTGGGTCAGGGACAGGATACCCAGGGAACCCTTGTGGGCTGTATGGCCCAGTAACAGGATGCACATTGTGTGCAGGTGATCGAGCCTTCTCCTGGACCCCTGCCACTGGAAAAACTGGCAACTGGGAATTCTCTTTCGGTTTTTTCTTATTTTTGTCTTTTTCCACCTCTATCTGCATTTTTAACAGCTGAGTTTTAAGCTTCTCTAACTCAGTGTCCTCCTTTCCTCGTTTATCTATGGCTCTATCTACATGGTACACAAAATGTCTCGTCCAGGTAGCATTATCCCCTCCTACCATATCGGGACTGTTTTCCATTGCCTCGACTCCAACATCTGGAACCCCCTTCATTACTGCCTGTCTAAAAAACTCCTGTTATATTTCTTTATCATCCGGAGTTTCCCCTGTTCTTCCCTCCCACTCCGCCTCACACCTATGTAGGTATGCTGAGGCTGACTCTCCGTTTTGCAGCTTGAACTTAATGCTTTGATAAGTCCATCTGGGCATTGGATATAATGTATCCAACGCCTTCCCTATGTCAGTAATGTGCTGCTGTAGGGGTGTATGGTTGGACTCATTGACTGTATCGGCTTGTTTTTCGATTTGCTCTACCTGAGTCAGGGTCATTAGGTTTCCCCACAATGCCCTAACATCTCCTAATGCCAAGGTTGTTCCATAGGTTAATGTTATGACTTTTACCAACCACATTTTTCCTCCCTTTGTTATATCAGGGAGTTTACTCAAAACTGCATTCATGTCTGAATGTCCCCATGGTTTGTACTCATTACCTACCCCGCCCCTGGCTTGAATTAAAGGGCACATCATTTGACATTTTTGACCTTCACCCCCTCTGAATGTCTGTAAGATATTCCCGTTCTTTCTATCTGTTTTAGACCTGGTGTTGTATCTGGGGCCGCTGTTTTCCAGTTTATCTTCTTCCTCCTCATTTTTATTCTTTTTGTTTCCGTATTCTACGTCTAGTTCATACCCTCTTACCGTAACTTGATCTCTATCGTCTCCATACTGGCTACCAGTATGGCTCCCAATTGACCCCCCCCCCCCCTGCTCCTAAAGTTTCTCTCAGGTCAATCTCATTCCATTCAGCACTTTCCTTTGTGCTTTCTATTGTTGTCATGTTGTGGTCTAGTCTATCTCCTGCCTGTTTCTGAAACTGTTCTTTAACCATCTCTTTTAATTGTCTCTTAATCTCAGATGTATCATCTGGTTGATAACAACAGTTTCCCCATGCTATTTTAATAAAGCAAGTTCTTCTTTGCAGAATGCAGGAAATAGCAGCTTTTCAGTCTGTCTGGGTTGCCTTATATTCAGTCTCATATATACTGTAATGTTTTATCTCTCGTTATATTGATTCCTATACTCTCTCAAACCCTGTTAGGATTAAATCAATGACTCTCATTATTTTAAAATGTGTATATTATGTCTGTTAAAAATGTCTGTTTAACTTGGTCACCCAATTTTGCTCATCCAACAAAATGTAATTTGATTTTAATTAACATAATCCAAATATTCTCTGAATATCTTCAATGGATACAATTTTTATTTCTCCCATTGATAACGAGATAAAACTTTCAGACTTTCAAAATTGTATTTTCATATAACAGGTCAATGTATAATACAGTCATAGTACCTACATCTAGCTTGTCTCTCTCTCCATATATTTCTATCTCTGTATATCAGATATTTCTATAATCCCTTTTGTTAATTATTTGGATTTCCTCAGGGAACTGCACAAACCACTTATACTAAGGAGAAAACTCCAGTGTTTTTTTGGTGGCCACCAGTTTGTTCAATCCTCCGGATCAATCCCTGTTTGCAGGCCTGCTTATTCATTGAATTATCTAATAGACCGGTCTATGTCCTAACAATCTACACACAACACTTTGGTACATTCTTGATACGCGTTTTCTGTCTTGGTAGCAATGCTTCTAATACCATTTATTTATGATCTCTTCACACACACTCAATCACTCGGTTTTATTACATTCACTCTGACCCTCTCATTTCAAGAGGGCTCATCAATCTCTCTTCCTCTCTGAGCTGTCCGAATACTGCGTCCGTTCCTACCAGGTCACAGTTAAGTGACGGTCCAGAGAAGGTGCGCAGCACTCGAACTTCCCAAATACGGAATTATACACACTCGTTATCACACACACTGAGATCTTTAGACTTCAGACACTTTTATCTTTTCACCACGCCGGGTTTCACAGGATAAACAGAGTTTTCATAACATTGTAACCAAGCCTGGTCAACTCTTTCCCAACCTTGCCAGGTTCTTTTTTTTTATGACCTATTTTGTTATTTAACTTTTATTTTTCACCACGCCGGGTTTCACAGGATAAACAGAGTTTTTATAATATTTGTAACCAAGCCTGGTCAACTCTTTCCCAACCTTGCCAGGCTTTTACGACTTTTGTTATTTAACTTTTATCTTTCACCACGCCGGGTTTCACAGGATAAACAGAGTTTTCATAACATTGTAACCAAGCCAGGTCAACTCTTTCCCAACCTTGCCAGGCTTTTACGACTTATTTTTTTATTTAACTTTTATCTGATCTGATTTTGTAGGACCATAAACATTGGTACACAATCCCCTCTCAACCTGATAATTTGGTATATCCAATTATGCAGATCTTTTATGAAAAAGGTGTCTGCTTACCTTATTTTAGATGCTCTGCAGAGAGGTTGAAAGCGGATCGCCCCCCAATGATGACTTCAGCGTCGTGACAAATCCGAGTGCCCCCTCCAAATTGTTGGAAATCGCCGTTTCCTCCCCAGTTCTTTGGTTTGTCAATAAGTAGACGCAAGAGATTCAGTAAAAGTCTAAAAGTAACTTGAAAGTTTAATAAAGCAAAATCAGATCAGCTTCTGAGCTCAGGATTACAGAACAGCAATATCAGTAATGCCATACAGGCCGTCTGTAATGTCTCTCAAGGCTAAGTATGCAGTTTATATTCTTGTGTTGGTGACGCCTTTCTCCTGGTCCGATGGACACCTTCCAATGGCCTTTGATCCTCTCGACCTCCCCTATTTGGCATCTGCACACAAAATTATACCAAGCATAGCCGCTCTCCCACTGCTAGTTCAAGGTTTCAAATACTTTCGCTATCAGAGTGTGCCTCAAGTTAATTCATATGGAGACTGGCTTTTTAGTCACCATAGGCCTCTGCTGTAAGTGGTTACACAAGCATATTAAAAGATTCCAAACATATTGTAATATACCAAACATAGTTGACCTTTTTAGATAACACATAATTGTCCCATAAAACATAATTATCCCACAACACTCACCTCAATCAAACTTTTTCAAGATACAGCTTCTCAAATCCCCCAGCTTGAACATCATAAAGATACACGGACATTCCCGATTAAACTCTGATAAACGTTAAACACGTTGATGCTGTTTTTCCGTGTCGTATTCGCATTTTTCCAGATTAAAATGCCTGCAGGGGGAGAGAACTCTAACCTACTTTCACTTTACACTGTAACAGAGACGCGCGTTTACGAGAGCACCACGGCGCATGCGTGTTGTGTTCTTCTTTTGATGTTTTATTGGCAAACCAGCTTACGGTGCACATTCCGCCACCTACTGGAATGGAGTGTAAGGCGATGATATGAAGGGTAAAAAAGTAAAATTAAATTATCTTTAAATTATATATGAATAAATAACCCTTTATTTTTTATATAACTTTATAATCTTCAAGAAATGTATAAGTGCTTTTATAAGAACTGTTTAGTGCATTCTGTAATGTTAGGGAATTAATGGCAGCAGATTTGAATTCCTCTTTTAACTGAAGTCTTTCCTCTTCATATGCACTACAGTTGATCAGCACATGCTCAACGGTTTCTGGATTCCACAATGATTACACGGACCGGATTCATGTTTCCCTTCATCTGGACTGATTTTATTAAGAGTAGAGTGTCCAGTTCTCAATCCAGATATAACCGTATCATCCCTTCTATTACCATAAGCTGCTATTATATGGACAACTTGTTTAGTCTGTGTATATTAAACAAATGTCACCCGTTATTTCCTTTATCCCATCTCTCTTGCCATATCTTTCTGACAGCTACTTTAATTAACCCTTTCATTTCTGATTGACTTAAGTGTGTGTGTGTTGATATTTGTAGCTTAAGAGCCGGTTTAACGGCCTTGTCCACTTCCTCATTTGCCTCCACTCCAACATGAGCCGGCACACTTAAACATTCTGCTATTATTCTCAATTGGTATATTCTGTACAAACTTTGTTGTTCTTCTATTAATATATCTTTCCTAGATTCTGGTTCCTAACATATTATTAGCTGTTCTTTTAGCCCATTTATACTTAAAGTGAGGAATATACATAGCAGCCGCTGTACGCCCAGTTTCTGGGTCTTAAGAACCAGTGGTGTGCCGTGTGTGTGTGTGGGGGGGGGGGGGTAGCGAGGTCTGTGATCGGAGAGAGAGTTGGGAGACAAGCACAGCATAAGTGGATCAAATGCAAATAGTGAACACCTGTGTCTTGTTCCAGTAATGGGCGTCTAAAGTGAAGTTTGAGGTATTGTGAGCAGCACTGGCATATTTTTCTCTGTATAATGTTCAACCCCAAATCAGAAAAAGTTGGGACAGTATGGAAAACGCAAATAAAATAAAAAAGAAGTGATTTCTAAATTTACTTTGACTTGTATTTCATTGCAGACAATATGAACACAAAATATTTCATGTTTTGTCTGGTCAACTTCATGTCATTTGTAAATATGCATCCTTTCCTGTCATTCAGACCTGTAACACATTTCAAAAAAAGTTGGGACAGTAAAGAATTTACCACTTTGTAATGTTGCCATTCCTTTTCACAACACTTAAAAGACGTTTAGGCAAGGCAAGGCAAGTTTATTTGTATAGCACATTTCATACACAGTGGCAATTCAAAGTGCTTTACACAGAAATGAAGTTAAAATAGTTATAAGTGAATAAAATAAAAATATATATAGTATAATAGTTATAAAAGGAATTAAAAGGAAATTAAAAGGAAATAAAAATAAAGATGAAATCCTATCTGGGGTGGAAGAAAATGGAGAGTCAGGTTTACTTTAAAAATATTTGTCAGGTAACTGTGCGTTTAGACAGTACCCTTACAGACAAATCTTCTTGGCCTAACTTGAGGGTGTTCTCTAGATGTTTTACCCGCCAGAGCAGATCTAAACGGGTCTTCCTCGCACCACAGCGAGTACTCCAAAAATATTTGTCAGGTAACTGTGCATTTAAACATTACCCTTACAGACAAATCTTCCTGGACCGGAACACCAGGGCTATCTCTACTTTGTTCGACCGTCAGAGCGGATCTACACGGTCCTTCCTCTTACCACCAAGGCTATACAGATCTATCCGTCAGAGCAGATCTAAACGGATCGTCCTCGCACCTAGGGACTGAAGACACCAAGTGATGAAGTGTTTCAGGTGTAATTTTGTCCCATTCTTCCTGCAAACAAGTCTTAAGGTGGGCAACAGTACGGGGTCTTCATGTCGCATTTTGCGCTTCAAAATGCGCCACACATTCTCTATTGGAGACAGGTCGGGACTGCAGGCAGGCCAGTCAAGTACCCGTACCCTCTTCCTCCGCAGCCAGGACTTTGTAATGTGTGCAGAATGTGGTTTTGCATTGTCTTGTTGAAATATGCATGGACGTCCCTGGAAAAGATGTCTTCTTGAAGGCAGCATATTATGCTCCAAAATCTCTATGTACTTTTCAGCATTAATGGTGCCTTCACAGAAGTGCAAGTTACCTTTGCCAAGGGCACTGACACAATCCCATACCATGACAGACCCTGGCTTTTGGACTTGTTGCTGGTAACAGTCTGGATGATCCTTTTCTTCTTTGGTCCGGAGCACACGGCGTCCATTCCTCCCAAAATATGCTGATTCATCTGACCACAGTACACGTTTCCACTGTGTGATGGTCCATCCCAGATGCCTTCGAGCCCAGAGAAGTCGACGGCGCTTCTGGACACTGTTAACATAGGGCTTCCTTTTGGCACAGTACAGTTTTAACTGGCATTTGTGGATGTAACTACGTATTGTGGTACTTGACAAAGGTTTGCCAAAGTAGTCCTGAGCCCATGTGGTGATATCGCTTCTAGATGAATGACGATTCTCGATGCAGTGCCGCCTGAGGGATCGGAGATCACGGTTGTTCAGCTTAGGCTTGCGCCCTTGTCCTTTACGCACTGAAATTCCTCCAGATTCCTTGAAGCTTTTAATTATGTTATGCACTGTTGAATGTGAAATATCCAAATCTCTTCCTATCTTTCTTTGAGGAACATTGTTTTTAAACATTTCAATAATTTTCTCATGTATTTGTTGGCAAACTGGCGATCCTCTGCCCATCTTTGCTCCTAAAGGATTAGACCTTTCTTGGATGCTGCTTTTGTACCAAATCATAATTACAATCACCTGTTTCAAATCACATCATTATTTAACCATTTTACCTCATTACTAGCCCTAAATTGCTCCTGTCCCAACTTTTTTTGAAATGTGTTGCTATGTCTATACAAATAAACTTGCCTTGCCTTGCCTAAACGTCTTTTAAGTGTTGTGAAAAGGAATGGCAACATTACAAAGTGGTAAATGCTTTACTGTCCCAACTTTCCTGTAAGCTTTCCTGTAGCTCAAACAGTAGAGCATGGCGCTAGCAACGCTAAGGTCATGGGTTCGATTCCCAGGGAAAGCAAGAATTGACAAAATGTAAGATGTGTACCTTAAATGCAATGTAAGTCGCTTTGGATAAAAGCGTCTGCCAAATGCATAAATGTAAATGTAACTTTTTTTGAAATGTGTTACAGGTCTGAATGACAGGAAAGGATGCATATTTACAAATGACATGAAGTTGACCAGACAAAACATGAAATATTTTGTGTTCATATTGTCTGCAATGAAATACAAGTCAAAGTAAATTTAGAAATCACTTCTTTTTTTTTTATTTGCGTTTTCCATACTGTCCCAACTTTTTCTGATTTGGGGTTGTACTTCAATGGGCCCCAAACGGTTCAAGGTCCAAATGACAGTTTCAGTACAGTTTTAAAGGGCTACCAGACGATAAATAAGGGTCTTATCTAGCGAAACGATCAGTGTCTGCGAGAAACCGAGCAGTATTTATGCTATTATTTTACCTCTTGTCAGACGAATGTGATTCATCTCTGAGCTCCGCCATAACTTCCGCTAAGTGAGGTAAAAATACGATCGTGGTCATAGATATATTGATCGTAGATGCTCATTCGACTGATCTGTGCAGGCGCTAATGAAGCATCTACGTAAACTTCTATGACCACACTCGTATTTTGACCTCACTTAGCGGAAGTTATGGCGGAGCTCAGAGATGATCACGTTCGTCTGATCGCATCTGTGTAGACTTTACAATGATGACACCTATTGAATCACAGGCTACGACACACGTTATTATAGAAGAATAAATGTCATCAGCATAAGCTAGTGTTGAACAAATAGAGCGAAATGAACCGCACAATTTGGTAATTGTGGTCTTTATAGGCTACACTAAAGAGAAAGGAAAACATGAAAACGCATCACATGACCCCTTTAATACATTAATATAAATGTAATACAACTATTATTATAAACATGATTATACACTCAAGCTTCCAGTGTTTGTAGACAAATCTTTCATTAGTCTTTGTCTCCCTCTGCTGGTCCAACACAAACACATTCAGGCTCTATATTGTCTCTGTAACAAAACAAAGACCTTTTGAGTTTATACTGTGTGTTAATAGTTAATACAAATAAAATAGTTAATCTGTGAATGAGAAACTGATTTGCTGCTGTGAAATAAAAGCCGCTTTCACTGCCGCCTCATCAGGTCTGTCAGAAGATCGTTGAAATCTAAAGGAAGTCTTAATTTATAACAGTGAAGTCACTGTATGTTCAGTCTCTGTTGATTCTGTTGACTGTGAGTCTCTGTAGTGGATCCTTATTCACCACCAGATGATCAGCAGAACATCAGACTGTCCTCTGATACCTAAAATAAAACACACACAGTCACATATGCAGTATGAGACATTACGTCTGTCACATCTTTTCATAAGAAAACTGAGCACTAACTAGATAAGCTTTATTAATTCATCCTCAAACATGATAATATAGCTTCTATCTGATGCTCAAAGTCACTTAACAAAATCAAAAGGTCACTTTCACACAACGGACAGCGGATACAGAACCAGCAAAAATTATCATTACACTCCACTACAAATTTCATTTTATTTCTAGTGAGTAAAACAGTAATTTGAACTTTAAATGACAATATGACGATGGAAACTGTTGAAAACTATTGTTACCATAGTGTCTCCAGTTTATAATGTGGATCCTCCCTCAGATCACTCCTGAGTCTCCTAGTTTATTATATAACAGATTCAGTTCTCTCAGGTGTGAGGGGTTTGATCTCAGAGCTGAAGCCAGAGCAGCACAACCTTCATCTGTGACACCACACCTACACAACCTGTAGAGAATGACACACATTAAGTCTATCTCCAAAGCTAAACATGACCACTTAAACAAAATAAATAAATAACATAATGCTGTCAATATTAAATATATATAAATACTCATTAGTTCACGTTGTTAAAATACATCAGTAAGGATTAGGAGAGAATATACAGTTTGTACAGTATAAAAACATTATTTCTGTGGAAAGTCCCATAAAACAGTGTGACTGTGTGTGTGTGTGTGTGTGTGTGTGTGTGTGTGTGTGTGTGTGTGTGTGTGTGTGTGTGTGTGTGTGTGTGTGTGTGTGTGTGTGTGTGTGTGTGTGTGTGTGTGTGTGTTAGGGGTGTAACGATATTCAAACCGAACTGAAAAACAGCGATACACCACCCTTGGTTTGAACCGCGGTCCTCTCATGTCGAACCGAACGTGCCCCGCCCCCTGCTGCCCCAGCCCAGCTCTCACTTTACCTTATGCCACATAATTTTTTTTCGTCCTTGATATTTGATTAAATAGTTATTAGTACACTTTTAACAACAAACAACAGCTGTATTTCTTTACTAAATATACACTAAGTGCATGTCATGTGACTTGGGTGATAGCTCAAGCTCAGTGCCACCGCTCCCACCACGCGCTGCACGTAGGGTACCAAGTGCTGAGGGGGCACCACAAGAAGACAAGATGATCGCGGATGGCCTGAGAAAAACGCGCTGTCCCGATTCAGTATCTACGGTCAGATGTTGTATGTCTCTTTCACCTTAGAAAACCGAACTTCCATGTCCTGTCAGCCGTTATACTGTGCTCGTAGCGCACACACTTCAACTGCATACGAAAACGCATGCTGTATATCACTTCATATATTAAGCGCAAGAGAAACTATGATCATGCAATGTAAGTCATGAAATAAAAGTAAAGTCCCAATAAATCACATAACAGGTACGCCGTGTGTTAGCTGAGAAGGATTTGCATGCATTCTGTGCTAATCAGGAGCAGTCATATGATTCATTAACAGTTCATGTTGGTATTGTGTATTTGCCATGGTAACTGTGGTTTCCATAACCCTAAAATGCCACTTTATTTTCACTTTGTTATTTTGTAAATAAGTTATTTTGTAAATAAATTATAAATTATTTTGTATTGTTTAAATTAGTGTGGTAGGCTACTTTATTGTGTTACAAAAACTGCTATTTAATAGCTTTAACTTAAAGGCCTATTTACTCTTCATCAGTATTAGTCATATTTATACAATTTGTGTCTTAGTAGGCTAAAGTGGGACGTGTTGTCATTCATTTTTGTGGAATAAATTAACTTGTTTTTTTTACTAGTCTAGACTAGTGTGTGTGTGTGTGTGTGTGTGTGTGTGTGTGTGTGTGTGTGTTCGTGAGTGTGTTTGTGTGTGTGTGTGTGTGTGTGTGTGTGTGTGTGTGTGTGTGTGTGTGTGTGTGTGTGTGTGTGTGCGAGTTTGTATGCGTTTGTGAGTTTGTGTGAGAGTGTGTGTATACTGTATATGTGTGTGTGTGTGTGTGTGTGTGTGTGTGTGTGTGTGTGTGTGTGTGTGTGTGTGTGTGTGTGTGTGTGTGTGAGTGAGAGTGTTGCACACACATATGCACTCACGAATACACAATGATAAATAAGTAAATTAAAAGTGTCCAGTAACACTGACAGGAACTTTACAAGGTGGCAGTGCCAGAGACAAACTTTAGGAATACAAAACTGGGCAACTAAGAAGATTTAAAAAAAGCTTTGCCTCCTATTGACCATTCATCTCACTGGAAAACCATCAGTCATTAACAAGATAACATCCCTATTTGAATTCCCCAAAAACAGCAGAGTTTATGTTTTAATTTCTGCAGTTTACACCGATACAAACTGCGACTGCCCCAATGTCACGGTCAGAAATTCACTTTTCCATTAAGGGGCTCCTTGCAATTGATTTCCAGGAGCATTTTAATCATTTATAAGTGCAGTTTTGAATGATTACCTGTGTTGTCGTTTGTCAAATACTTCAATGTAACCAATGACTTAAATCAATCAGAATACTACAGTATATAGACTGTTAACAATAACTAAAGCCATCTTTACACTGCAAAGGTGGAACAGAAGCTGCATCTGAAATAGCATAAATATAAATTTTATAATTTGAGTAACATTAAACCGTCTGTAAAAAAAACATTTGCTATTTCAGATGCAGCTTCTGTTCCACCTTTGCACCTTTGTCTACACAGATAAAACAATCTTACTGTCAGGAAACAGAACAACCCAAACGGAGTAAGTTTGCAAAATGATTTATTCAAGCACAGTGGAACAGTCACGGCAGGTAAGTTGAAGAGTGAAGGTGTAATTAGCTCAATAACTGAAGAATGGATCTGACAGAGTCTCTTATCTGATCTTGGCAGGATGACAAGAAGTGGTCTGAGGAAGACCGGCGGGCTGAAGGAGGCTAGACGGTCGAAGACTGGAGATCCGGAGAACAGGCAGGTTGAACAGAGGAATACGGTAGTCTCTAGAGCGGGTAAGCACATGAGTGAGTCAGTAGCGATGTAGTATCGACGAGACCTGACACTTGAATGAGGGAACTGGAGGTGCTTAAAACAGTGAGTGCAATGACATGGGATTGGTGACAGGTGATGAAAGCAGGTGCAGGTGATCAGAACTCAGGGGATGCGGAGCGAGAGGGCGGAGTGTAGAGGTCTGGCGCTGACGCTGATGCATCTGTGACAGTACCCCCTCCTCCACGGCCAGCTCCTGAGGGCCGAAAGGTCCGACGACGGGGCCGACCACGACCTCTCGGCGCCGGACGACTGGGATGAGATGAGTGAAAGTCCTGTAAGAGCATTGGGTCAAGTATGTCATCACGGTGAACCCAGCATCTCTCCTCTGGGCCAAAACCCTCCCAGTCCACGAGATATTCTAGTTGGCTGCCCCGTCGCCGGGAATCGAGAATGTCCTGGACACGATAGATGTTCTCGTCTGCGGGGTCCACAGGAGGAGGAGGTACGTCAGGTACATCAGCACCAGACCCTGTGGAGGGAGGAAATAGAGGATCAATATAAGGTTTGAGCAGAGAAACATGAAATGAAGGTGAGATGCGGTAATGTGAAGGGAGTGATAACCGATAGGTAACTTCATTGATCTGCCTCTGTATCGCGAACGGACCGATGTATCTGGGACTCAGCTTACGGCAAGGCTGACGGAGACGGATATCCCTGGTGGAAAGCCAGACCTTTTGCCCAGGTTGGTATGACGGGGTTGCAGATCTTCTTGCGTCGGCCTGGCTCTTGTGTCTCCGAACAACCCTTTGCAGATGAATATGTGCTGAGTCCCAGACCCTCTCGCTCTCCTGGAACCAATGATGGACTGCTGGAACGTCGGATGGCTCACCTGACCAGGGAAACAGGGGCGGCTGGAAGCCGAGTATGCACTGAAAAGGCGTGAGACCCGTGGTAGACTGTTGAAGGGAGTTTTGTGCATACTCGGCCCAGGGTAGATACCTGCTCCAGCAGTCTTGACGATCATGGCAATATGACCGAAGGTATTTCCCGACCTCTTGTATTTTACGCTCAGTCTGGCCATTGGACTGGGGGTGATATCCAGACGTAAGGCTGACTGAGACTCCCAAAAGGTTGAAGAATGCCTTCCACACCCTGGATATGAACTGCGGCCCACGGTCCGAGACAATATCTTCAGGTAATCCGAAATGTCGGAATATCTGAGTGAATAGGGCTTCCGCTGTCTCAAAGGCGGTGGGTAAACCAGGCAGAGGGATAAGTTTACAAGCCTTCGAAAAGCGATCAACGACGACCAGAACACATGTGTGAGAGTCCGAGGAAGGAATGTCCGTGATAAAATCTACCCCCAGATGGGACCATGGTCTAGTAGGTATGGGAAGGTGTACAAGTTTACCTACCTTCAGTGTCTCCATTCCTCAAGAGCGAGTTTGATCGCCAGAAGTTCCCGGTTGCCGATGTCATAATTCTGCTCCGCCGGGGACATCTTCTTGGAGAAGAAGGCACATGGATGGAGTCGAGGAGGCTTCCCCTGCCGCTGAGATAGAATCGCTCCTACCCCAGTGCTGGATGCGTCCACTTCGACGATAAAAGGAAGATCAGGGTTGGGATGGACGAGGGTAGGAGCGGATCTGAAGGAGAGTTTTAGTTTCTCAAACGCCTGGGTGGCTTCGGTGGTCCAGGACAGAGACTTGGCCCCTTTTTTCAGGAGTGAGGTGATGGGCGCACTGATCTGACTGTAACCTTGAATGAATCTTCGGTAAAAGTTCGCGAAGCCCAGGAAACGTTGTAGTTCTTTAGTATTGGTGGGTAAAGGCCAGTTGGAAACGGCATCCACCTTCCTCTGGTCCATGGTGATCCCGTGAGGAGTGATCACATACCCTAAGAAGTGAATGGTTTCTTGATGGAACTCACATTTTCCCAGTTTCAGATACAGCTGATGATCCCGTAGCCGTTGAAGGACAGACTGGACATGATGTTGATGATCAGACAGGTTGGTTGAGTATATGAGAACATCATCTATATAAATGATGACAAACTGGTTCAGATAGTCTTTAAAGATTTCGTTCATAAACCCCTGAAATACCGCTGGAGCGTTGGACAATCCGAAGGGCATGACCCTATATTCGTAGTGGCCTGCAGGGGTGATGAACCCGGTCTTCCACTCGTCTCCTTTCCTTATTCTAATCAAATTATAGGCACTGCGCAGATCCAATTTTGAAAAGATCTTAGCACCACGGAGCTGTTCCAGTGCGGCTGGGACCAGAGGAAGGGGATACCGAAATTTAACCGTGGAGTTATTGAGGGTCCGGTAATCAATACAGGGGCGCAAGCCTCCGTCCTTCTTGCCAACAAAAAAGAAACTTGAAGCGGCAGGAGACGTAGATGGCCGGATGAAACCTTGACGAAGAGCCTCCTCAATATACTCCTCCATGGCCTTCTGTTCCGGGATGGACAGTGGATAGATCTTACCACGCGGTAGAACCACCCCAGGCAGCAGGTCGATCGCGCAGTCCCATGGCCGATGTGGTGGAAGTTTTGTAGCCAGCTGTTTATCGAAGACATCCTGGAACGCCCGGTAGATGTTAGGGATTTCCTGATGTTCGTTAGAGGATGGACTTTCGACGGAGGTAGAGCACATGGAAACTTCCCGGACAGGAAATGAAGTGTGAAGAATCTTCTTGACCTGAGCTAGACAGCGAGAAAAGCAGTCACTCCCCCATTGACGCACCTCTCCCGTAGACCAGTTGATAATAGGAGAGTGAAGTTCCAGCCACGGGCGTCCCAGGATGATGTCTGCCGTAGAACCCTCCAACACCAGAAACGACAATTTCTCTTGGTGAAGACAACCGACTTTCAAGGTTATGGATGGACTGCTGTGACATATCCTCCCACGACCGAGCGGTCTACCGAGGATGGATTGCACAAGGAGAGTCTGTGGAATGGGTTTACGGTGGGCTTGGAGTTTTTGGAGAGTAGAAAGGGAAATGAAATTACCAGCGGACCCAGAGTCGATCAACGCTTGTGCTGAAAGAGATTGCTGGTGATGAGTGATCTGAACTGTAGAGTATTTCATTTGAGAAATGGGTGAAGGTATGCATACTGTACTCACCGCTGGTCGTGGGGGACGAACTGGACAGGAGGCGAGCAGGTGGCCAGCGGACCCACAGTAGAGACACAGGTTGTTAATAAAGCGACGTTGGCGTTCGACCGAAGATAGATGCGTTGAGCTGATGTCCATGGGTTCTGGTGTTGAAAGGCTGACAGAGGTTGATGGCCGAGGAGGAGGCAGTACAGGATGATCGAGCTTACAAGCAGTGCGGCGTTGATCTACACGGATGGAGCGTTGAATGAGACTCTCTAAACCAATTACGTCATCGTGAATGGTAAGCTGTAATCGAATCTCGGGCTCTAACCCATGCCGGTACGCGGTGATTAAAGCCGGCTCATTCCATCCACTGGAAGCTGCCAGGGTACAGAATTGTAATGCATATGAGGAAACCGATGAATTGCCTTGACGTAAACGGAAGAGTTGATCATGAACAGATAATGCATTAGTGACTGGAGAAAATACTTCCCGGAAGTGACTAATAAAATTGTCCAGAGTTTCAGTCACAGTACCTTTAGCCTCCCAAAGCGACTGCGCCCAAAGCAGTGCTCGACCGGTGAGAAGAGAGATGAAGAAAGCAACTTTCTTTCCCTCTGAGGTGAACTGTGAAGCATTCATCTCCATGAACAGCTCGCATTGCAAGAGAAATCCGCTGCACTCCCCCTCCTCGCCAGAGAAGGGCGCTGGTCGGGCCATGAGACTGACAGAGGCAGACGAAGAAGAGTTGATGGCGGGTGGTGGAATGGCGGATGAAGCTCCGGCGGCCGCGAGCGGGGCTGAAGCTTCTCCATCGCCGCGAACTGTTGGTTCGTGCATATTGGTCAGGTCTTCTGTCAGGAGACAGAACAACCCAAACGGAGTAAGTTTGCAAAATGATTTATTCAAGCACAGTGGAACAGTCACGGCAGGTAAGTTGAAGAGTGAAGGTGTAATTAGCTCAATAACTGAAGAATGGATCTGACAGAGTCTCTTATCTGATCTTGGCAGGATGACAAGAAGTGGTCTGAGGAAGACCGGCGGGCTGAAGGAGGCTAGACGGTCGAAGACTGGAGATCCGGAGAACAGGCAGGTTGAACAGAGGAATACGGTAGTCTCTAGAGCGGGTAAGCACATGTAGTATCGACGAGACCTGACACTTGAATGAGGGAACTGGAGGTGCTTAAAACAGTGAGTGCAATGACATGGGATTGGTGACAGGTGATGAAAGCAGGTGCAGGTGATCAGAACTCAGGGGATGCGGAGCGAGTGGGCGGAGTGTAGAGGTCTGGCACTGACGCTGATGCGTCTGTGACACTTACAAACTTTTATGAATTATTTTAATGCTTTTTATGCATTAGAGAATGAAGACTTCATATGATCTTACCAGCATGATGAGTAAATTAGATTAACTGGAATAACCTCAACAGAAAGGGAGCAGAGAATGTGACCGATCGTGAGGCTGTCCATAACTTGGGTCTAGCGCTAGTGTAAGCGAACTTAAACATTTATTCTATTACATAAATATTTTGAAACACATTTCCATGACTTTTAAAAAACTTTCTAGTTTATTTATTTTCCAAAATTGCTATTTTAAAACTCCATGACTCGAAACGTCATAACCTGACGTAATGTGAACTCATTTTATTTTAAACCAATTAAAACCAGTATCATAATTAGTCTAATTTGATTTACCTTCTTCCACCAATTACAACTATTAATAAAATAATTATGAAACATATCAAATAAGTATATGTCAACACTTTTATATGACCTAATAAATAAATATAGACTGTAAGCATTGAAAGAAATGATAAAATGAAGACTATTTAATATTGCTGTTTACTAAAACTATTCAAGTGTAAATCATATCATAATTTAAACTAAAACATTAAGATAATGTGGAATCTAAATATAGGCACAATATACCCTTTGGCACATGACGTCCACTGGTGTGCACTAGAGCTTCAACTAACGATTATTTTTTCTGTCGACTAATCTAACGGTTATTTTTCCGGATTAATCTGATGGGGTTTTTGTTTACTGATTATTGTATTTCAAAGAGGGTAGTGAATTTGTATATTATTTTAACATGAAATCAATGAATGCAGACAATATTAATTGTATTTCAGGAAGGGTAGTGTACTTAAGCCATTTTATAATGAAATATATGAACACAAGCAGCATTTTAAATATTATGTATAACTAATGATACTATTCATCATAAAATGTATACAGAGTAGGCCTAATTAGGAAATGTTGTTTACTATAATAGTTGAGTATGATTTACTTATTGATTTGTGTCTATAGTAAACGAAAATGCACTTGTATTTATCTGCAAAAGGTTAACATACAGGAGCTTTCAGCATAGTGTTAATGTATAACTAGTCGTCTGTTTTGAAGATATACATGTGCATAAACAACGACTAAAGCTGCCAGAAGTTTTTGCCCAAACTTCGAAGACATTTAAATGATTAAAACTAGAGGCATATCTTAACTTTAATGTTACTTTAATCATGTAAACTACCTATCTATAGCATGTTATATATGCATGTGTTTGGGACAGAGGGGAACCCGGTCGCTTTTGCAGCAGATATATGCAGCCCATAATAAATAAAAGCACGAGACGTACTGGGGTTGGAGAAGAACACCAGAAAATGTGATCAAATGGACAATATTCATCTGTATTTGCAATACACACACCACGGTTCCGCTGCGCGAGACGAACACTGGCAGTGTGAAAGCCCAATGGGTGCGCGCGGCTCCCTCTCTCCACACTTCTGCTCTGCCACCGTGTGCAGTGTGAAACCGGCGTTACAGAGCGAACAAAGCACAGTTTTATTCGGCTTCTGTTTAAAGTACTCCCACACTTTTGAATGTCGCGGTCTGGCTTTATATGATAAATTATTATTTTCACTATGCCCGGGAGCAGAAGCCACCATTATTCTAGATCTGTTCTATTCTAGAACATAAATAATGTGACACTTCGACGCATGTCGACGTATTTTCGTAGTCGACGTCATCGATTACGTTGACGCGTCGTTGCAGCCCTAGAGTGCACAGATGTATTTTCCCTCACAGAAAAAAAAATATTATTAAAATCTTGATAAAAGTATTTGTTACATAATATTGAGCTGAAAAATATGTGTTGGTCCTGTCTGGTTTTCTGAGAATAAAAGGATTGAACACTTATTCCTGAAGGATTGGTGCATCTCCTCTGTAACGGATACCAGACTCGGAGAGAGAGGTTGAACTGAACCACACAGGTATTTATTGAACAGTAGTGTCAGGACTTGGGTTTGATCCTTCTGTTTCTTCCTCCTTTGTGTTTGTTTTTATCTTTTCCACGTCTGTTTGCACACAGCTGTTGATGATCCGCTCGTTTGTGCTCACCGGTTTCTCCTTATGGCTTGATTTCTCTGCTATATCTATCCTTTTTTTCCTTTTGTTCTCTGCCAGTGTCTTCTGCCCTGCTTGCTGTTCAACTGCCGAGTTATTTATTGTCTAGTTTTGTTGTTTTATTTGATTTTGTCATCTGTTTATCCCACATATTTTTTCTCTGCCCAGTTGTGTTGCGGTTCCCTGTTCCTCTCCAGAATTCGCCTGGTCTTGGACTGCTCTCTTACTGCTGACCATTTGGACTGTTACTGATGCTGGAGTTTGGATTTTTCTGGGTTACCGTTTGCCTTTCCGGACTGCTTTCTTCTGTGAACACCTGTTTCTGATCGTGAGTTGGGATGTCACTGTTGGTTTTGTTTGCTCCTCGCTTGACTATCCTGCTTGTCTGACTCTGATTCTCTCATGATTTGGATTTGATTGCCCTGGATTCTGACCTCCTGCCTGCCTGACCATTCTCTTCAGTTCTGAGCTGTTTTGGAGTCTTTATTATTGTTTCAATAAATTGAAGTTAAGTATTCTTCTGCTTTTGGGTCCTCCTTCCTCAGATCATCACAAGTGGTAAAATGTTCAAGAGGAGTTCATCCATTAGATATTTTAAATAACCAACAACAGAGTTTAATGCTTTGTAAGTGGTTGCAGAGAGTACATTCAAACCGCTTGTCTCAATTTATATTATATTATGTATTTTAACAGTGTTGTTATATAATACTATGGGCCCTATTTTAACGATCTGAAATGCAAATGTCAAAGCGCGAAGCGCAAGTAACTTTGTGGGCGGGTCTCGGCGCTGTTGCTATTTTCCCGGCGGGATAAATGGCTCTTGCGCCCGGCGCAAATCTAAAATGGGTTGGTCTGAAGTAGCTTCATTATTCATAGGTGTCGTTTGGGCGTAACGTCAATAAACCAATCCGAGCGTCATCCAACATTCCCTTTAAAAGCAGGTACGCAAGTTCCATTATGGATTGCTATTATTATGGCGTATTTACCAGGCGCACGCCAGGAGCGGTTCACAGCCGAGGAGACTGATGTTCTTGTAAGAGCAGTGAAAGACAGAGAAGTGAAGTTGTAATGTTGTACATTATGGTAAAGGTGATTTCACAGTCTTTTTTTTTCAGTCTTTCAGTTTTTCAGTCGATTTTTTTTCCTGGTTCTTGACGGACAATCCAATTTGTCAGATGTCCTTATATACATATATGTCTTGCCACTATTGGGCAAACAGGTCTTATCCTTAATTATTACAATTAGCCTGAATCATTTGTAAGCTAGATTTATGCCTATTTTTTCACATCTTCGTGGCACACCACAATGATTTCCGTCATCTCATGTGTTAATATTTTTTTAGTGTAACAATTTATGATTTGCAAAAATAACTGTTGCATCTGTGTAGGTTACATGAGCAAAGTGTATGCGCGTTGTGCACGCTATACATTATGGTCAAGCATGCGCCCTTAAAATAGCATAATGAACAACGCGCAACGCGCCACTGACTTTAGACTAGGTTTTTTCTGGTCAGTGGCACAATTGTTTAATGGAACAGCAAAATAGCACCAGGGATTGTTTGCGCCGGAACACGCCTCCTTTTTTGCGCTGAACCGCCCAGGAGCGCAAGTTCATTCACTAGTTTAGCGACGTGCTTCTGTGGAGGGAAAAGCGCGCTTTGCGCGGGTGCAAAATAGGAATGACACATGCGTCGGTGTACAAAGTCAATTGCGCTGGGTGCAAGATAGGGCCCTATATGACGACTTGCTTTTGATACTTTATTTGACCAAATATTATTGTCCCATTGTTATTATATTTGTATTTTAAGTCATTTTAAAGGCCATTGTTTGCTTAGGTCTATTTTATTACCACAAAAAATCTGATTACTCGATTAATCATCAAAATAATCGACCAAATGCTTGATTACCAAAATAATCGTTAGTAACAGATCTAAATGTAATAATAATTAGTTTCCCCCATTCCATTTTGTTACTTTATGAATAAATAAATTATAAAATTCACAGTGTGACGCGCAGGTGGCGCTCATTTGTAATCACGCTACCGGCCTCGTGCCGTTCTCTCACGGCTCTCGCCCTGCTCATCACACACAGAGACTCAGTTTCATGTCAGAGTAACGTAAAATCTTACCTCAGTGTCTCCAGTTTACAGTGAGGATTATCCAGTACAGTGTAGCTTCACTCCTGAGTCTCCTAGATTATTCTGAGACAGCTCCAGATCTCTCAGGTGTGAGGGGTTTGATCTCAGAGCTGAAGCCAGAGCAGCACAACCTTCATCTGTGACACCACACTCACCCAACCTGTAGAGAACAATGACACACATTAAGTCTATCTCCAAAGGTAAACATGACCACTTGAACAAAATAAATAAATAACAATGCTGTCAATAGAAAATATATATAAATACTCATTAGCTCACATTGTTAAAATACATCAGTTAGGATTAGAGGAGAGAATATACAGTTTGTACAGTATAAAAGCATTATTTCTGTGGAAAGTCCCATAAAACAAGGAAACCCAATGTGTGTGTGTGTGTGTGTGTGTGTGTGTGTGTGTGTGTGTGTGTGTGTGTGTGTGTGTGTGTGTGTGTGTCTGTGAGAGAGTGTATGTGTGACTATGTGAGAGAGAGTGTTGTTGAGACCGTGTGTGTGTGTGTGTGTGTGTGTGTGTGTGTGTGTGTGTGTGTGTGTGTGTGTGTGTGTGTGTGTGTGTGTGTCTAAAGTGAGAACTATTTATGGTTAATAAGTTGTTAAAGCATCATCTAACTCTTTACATATGAGCTAATTAAACAATAACACCTGCGTGCAACACACAGCCTGCGACGTAGCTACGGCATACACTCGACACAGAAGTATAAATTGGGCTTTTACATCGGCCGCATGCTTTCATGTCTTGTTTTGGTTCCTGGTCGTAGTTGTAAGCAGACGGTTTGGTCTTTATGAATATGATACTGATACAAAAAACTTATTGTATTTTATTTTAACAATGAGCAGAATAATTACAACAAAAGAAAAAAAAAGAGGAGGCAGTGAATAATTCAAATTCTGTTTTATTGATGTTATTATTATTATTAATATTATTGATGATAATTGTTGAGGGAAACTTTTGATTAAGTTTGAAAAAGGGCAGGTGCAAGTGCAGCCCTCCCCTCTGCACTCGCCTGCTTGCATACGTTTTACTGAAATAAATACACCGCAATCAGCTAAAACGCATGTGCAGGTTACTGTACTTCCTGAACAAGTGTGCACCGGAGTCTGTGATGCTTTCTCATTCACGTGAATCTCGGCACAGATCGAGCGCAACCAGACTCGGGCCTCCTCCTCCAGGGAGTCTCGGGTTTGATACCTCGGCACACTTTCACATTAGCAGTTTATCATGCTAACCATGTCCCGTTCAGAACTAAACTGCCAGTGTAAAAACACCCTTGATGTTATTTTTAAATGACAGAAATCACTGCTCATTCTGAATTTTTACAGAATGCAGTTTCACTTTTTCCGTGTGCAGAATAAAATGAATAGCCTAAAACAATTAACTTGCAATGTTAACTTATGAAATAATACAAAATAAACATCAAAAGGAAGATGTGTTTGATAAAATTACAAGAATGATGTTTGACAGGGAACGCATCTCAGCATAATCAGATGAGCCCATAATAGGAATTAATTGTGTTCAGAGCGCGCTCTCACTCACTGAAATCTGCACTCAAAACGTGCGATGTGCGCAGGAGATTCATTCATCATACAGTGGTTGACTGTTTTTGTTCTATTTCAGCAGCGAAAATATAGTTTGAAACAAACACAGCAGAACCACAGGGCATCTGATATGACTGGCAGTGTTCGAGATCCGCAAATTTAGGGACTGTCTCTAAAGTTACATACAAGATTGGTATACACATTTCTAACTTCAATAGCATTTGAAGAGAATGACTTACAGTCATAACACCAGATGTAAAGTGTTCATCTAGGTGTCAGGTATGATGCACCCCTTTTGGATTTCTGATATTTAATAAAATAAACTGTCAAATCATATGAAAATATGGATATGCATTATTTCACTAGGATACTGTTTGGGCTCGTACACAAAATATGCTAGATTTAAATGCTTCATAGCTGATAGAACACTGATGAGAATATTGCTTGAGAATATTTACAGAGATAATATTAGAGATTTTATTTACACCAAATTATTATTATTGGTATTGACGACGGCCATTATAAGGAAGAAAATCCCACAGAATAGAATCTAGGTTAAAAAAGTGCATAGAGCTGCTTGATTTATTTGTTGTTTATTGATTTTCAAATATAAAACTTGTTTAATTGTTTTAATCGTTTTTAAAAGTGTGTGCATCTGTTAAACGCAAATTACACGTTTTCCTCCCATATAACCAAGAAAAAGCTTAATGAGGATTAATAAACCAACAGTTTTTTAAAAAGACAAAATTCATTGTTATTAATAAAACACAGGCAGGTTTAATGATTTGCCAAATCCGTACTCACACTTTGGCTGTGATTACACCATTATCGCCAACAGAGTACTTAATCTACCAATTTAAGTTTCCCAACATTAATCTTGAATGATGAAAAGATAGCCATTATTCTGACTCGATATGGATGTAGGATATCATCTGCTTTCATGTACAATATCTACATATTAATCCTTATTCACTCAGAGTATTTATGGTAGCGATAATCTTACCTCAGTGTCTCCCGTTTACAGTGAAGATTCTCCAGTACAGCAGAGAGCAGCTTCACTCCTGAGTCTCCTAGTTTATTCCCAGTCAGACCCAGTATTCTCAGGTTTGAGGGCTTTGATCTCAGAGCTGAAGCCAGAGCAGCACAACCTTCATCTGTGAAACCACAATCCCACAACCTGTAGAGAACAATGAGACTCTTCAATCTCTCAGATCAGACACACAGATCAGATCAACAGAGACTTCATTATTATAAAGCACAGATCACCATGTTTGATGTGAGATTTACCATGTTATTTGTGTGTGTGTGTGTGTGTGTGTGTGTGTGTGTGTGTGTGTGTGTGTGTGTGTGTGTGTGTGTGTGTGTGTGTGTGTGTGTGTGTGTGTGTGTAAGCTTATATAAAAACTGATATAACAAAATATTTATAATCACATTAAATAATATGTAAAGATTATCACAGAAACAAAATGGATGTGATGGTCATTAAGGATAAATTAATCTGGTTCTTGTGTTGAAGTCCTGACTGTGCTGAGATAGAGTGTGTTTAAAGTAAAGAGTGTTAAATGTTGATCATCTCACTTTACTGAGGAGCAGCTCATGTGTTCAATTATTTACAGATCAAACACCTCAACTCAAGAAAGAGAGACTGAACAATTGAATACAGAAAAATATTAGTTCTTACACTTCATTTAAACAGATGTGGTATTACAATTAATGAATGGTAATCATGTCGACTCCCGGTTGTTTTAATGAATGTAATTAGTGTTGTCACGATTCCTTGATTAAATTTGAGTACTCAATTTAAAATAATCCTCAATTGCAATTTGAGAGTAACCAGCAAATATATTAAATATAAACTGCACGATATATTAAAACTAGAGACACGTATTTGAGAATCAGAATATCAGGAATTTGATGGCATAGCCAAAAAGATTGTGAATATTTTGAATAAAAAAGGAAAAACAATATAAGAGCGATGCATCTATCATACGGCGCTATTGTGTCTGCGGTTTGTCACGTGACTAACATGAGGCGTCGCCATGGAAATAATAAGGAGATGCTTTCTAAAATAACGGCCACCTTAAACTCACGCTGGAGCTTAGCTCGAATATTTTAAACTCGCCATCGATTAAGTTGGCTGATTATTCGGATAAAAGGCCTTTTTTTATTTTATTGACAAAACACACTATTCCACATCCTGCCCATTGTTGTCCTCCAAACATCGCATTACAGTGAAGAATTCATACAACACACGGCGTGCGCATGAGAGCGGTTTCTGCGCAGATGAGTTTACGGAGTGAACGGGTTTAAGTTTTATGGACATATTTCATATGCTCTAGTGCTCTAAACATGAACCAGCAGAGTGTATGCACACATATTCAATTACGTCTTCTTCAGATGAAATAGGCCTATATGCGCAAATAAGGACATGGATACAGCCGTATGTCTGATGATGACCGCGATGACACGATAGACTATTCTGATACACAGAAAACAATAATGTAGACCGACAATTCAAAGAATGGGCAAAAAAAGTCCTTATACCTTTATTCTTTCTTTGTTAAACTGAAGTGTGTGGCTTGGTAATAGACTGTATGTTACGTTACAACTAAAAGAAAACTGAGGTGAGGACTTAAGTGCGTGAAGAAGGGAAATTTATTATAAAACAAACAATCCAAAACAAAACTCCACAAGAGGGAAAAACAACAAATCAAAACAACAAATTCAAAACAAACATACCAGCGGATCACAAGGAAGGGAAACGTTAGACAACGTACCGACAAGGACTGTGAACACAAGGGAACTATTTAAAGGGGAAGAAATCAGAAAGAACAGGTGGGAGAAATCAAACCCTAATCAGATAACAAGGGGGAGGGATCAGACAGAGACACGAGCACATGGCCCAATATAACAAAACACCACATGTGCTCCACAAGACAGGGCAGGCATGTGCCAATACCCCCACTCGTAAAGTTACAAAAAATGAGAGAGAGAGAAAACTGATCACCGAACACGGCGGGGCGGCTCATATTTTCTTTTATATTCTTTCAGCCAAAAACAGAAAATGCCATTTTCGGCTGATAATTTCAGTGCATCTCTAATCACATCATTACTTGTTTATAATTTTTTATTTTCATATTTATAGCAAATACATGGTTGCTCAAATTAACTAACATCATTCAATCACACTTTTAACAAACCTGATTAAAATAAATTAAACATAATCTCCTTATTTGTTGCATTATCTTTATTTTTCCGTAACTCTGACTACGTGCTGAACAAATTGAGAAATAATATTCTTAATTACCATTAATTTCTCATGTTTCAGTGAGAATTAGTATAATGTTTTAACAGTGATGATTATTCTCAGTGTTACTTACTCAGCTGATCTAGTTGCTGTAACCACAGGCAGCAGCTTCTGAAGAACTTCATCTCCTGTGTTTACTGAGCCACTGTTTGAACATAAAACAAAAAGATCATTATTAATGATGATAATAATTAATATCAGTAGTAAATATTACATGAAATACCCTTGAATATTGTTTTAATTAAACTGGTTTATAACAGACACAGATCTGTTGTTTCTTTCTCTGGTCAGTGTTTCTGTGTCTATTAGTCTGCATTTACACTACAACACTCTATTATGACATCAGATTTATTGTCCCGTCCGTTGCTATGGTGATCACTGTGTCAATCATCACAATCTCAGGAGTGACTCAGATCAATAGTTTAGCGGATTCACTCCCATAATCAGACATCCCAGCTCTCCGGGAAGTTCCAGGAGTCTCCCTCATATTGATATTGGGAGCGTCTCAAACGGACGGCTGCATCCTAGTGAGGTTTTGTGTCTTTCCTAGTCCAGTCCTTCTGAGGCTTGTAGACTCCAGTCCTCCTCAGCATTAAACACTAGGAGACGCTCTAGTAAGTGCTCATGGCTACGGCACACGTGTTCCCGCTCCCACGGCCACGGCATCAAAATACTGTTCAAACTTTATTTTGGAAAAATACTAAAAATACAGCTCGTTCTCCAGTAGGTCTTTTTCATGAATGTGAATGTGTGCAAAGGATTGTGGGTGAATGAGCTGAATTAAAGATGCAAAACGAAGGCTGCCATCAAAGGATCCTTCAAACTGAGATGGCCTTCAGAGGCACTTGATGACGTGGCCGTCGAGATCTGCAGCCTTACTAGGACACAGCCTCCGTTTGAGAAACACCCGCAAATGATGCTCAATATCCCAGAAATCAATCTGTGCCTCGTGATTTAAACACCTTTGATCTCTGTGTTTCTCTGTTCATAATGTTTTAGTCTGTAATGATTGAACTGAGTGTTACTCACTCATCATTTCTGCCACTTAATCTGTACAGGTTAAACTCCTGCATCGTCTTCTCTGAGGACAACAACACAAAAACTAAAGCTGACCACTGAGATGAGGAGAGTTTCACAGCACGTAATCCTCCAGAGCTGGTTAAAAGCGGTAAGTGGTTAAAAAATATTGTTGTTATTGACAATTATGTGAACCTATTAAATCTCTCTCTCTCTCTCTCTCTCTCTCTCTATATATATATATATATATATAATGTGTGTGTGTGTGTGTGTGTGTGTGTGTGTGTGTGTGTGTGTGTGTGTGTGTGTGTGTGTGTGTGTGTGTGTGTGTGTGCCTTTAGTCTACTTCCTTTCTTCAAAAGTTTTATTTGTTCACAAACAGGAAAAATTTCCACATTCACAATACAAAATGTTATATGTATTGGTTTGAGTTACTAGGAGTATGCAATAGAACAGATTGAGCAGTCCTTGTCGAGCTCTGATTTGAAAAGCTTAGAGTAATGAACCTTTTTCTGATACAATTGAGCTGAAAGCTTCACTGGTTCAGAAAGCTTCACTTCGCCATCACTACTTTAAAGCTCTGTTTTTCTGTATCGTCTTCATGTTTTCCTTAAAATGGCAGCAGATTAACTCTAACTTTCACTTTACATTTTGTGACGAGAGAGACATGCGTTCACGAGACCACCACGGCGCATGCGCGAGAGCCTACACTGTTGTGTGAACGTGCGTTGTAGATTAATATTTGTGAATAAAATGGTAAATTTGTTTTTTTTGTGCAAGCACTTGTGTCGCTCTGTTTGTTTTTGTCTTTTATTCATAATTTTTGTTCTTTTCACTCATTTGTTCATTATTTTGGTCTTTTGTACTTTTTTTATTTGACCATTCTTGAATTTATTCTGCTCTTTTTCAGTTTGTTTTTATCTGTGTAATTTTAGTCACGTTTAGCTCTGTTTTATTGTTTTTCTGTGCTATTATGAGTCTCTATTCACTGTAGGAGGAGATCACAGATATTACAAAGTTGTTAAAATTATTCTGTAAGGTAAATAATTGAATAATGCACACAATATTATGACTGGATAAGGGAATGTTGCGTGTGCATGTGTCTAAATTACAATTTAGAGTGATTTGTTATCAGAGGAGATTGTGGTATTTCAGTACATATTCAAATCATGCAGTTAACTAACAATGCATTCATTTAAACAATGAAAGAAACAGAAACAATGAGCTCATTCGCTGCTTTTGCACTGTCGGGCCAGTGCGAGCCAGAGCTTTCAACGGGCCGGGCTTGGGTTAATAGCCTCAGACCTGCAGCACCGAGCCCAAAACTCCACTGCGACTCCACCATATATATATATATATATATATATATATATATATATATATATATATATATATATATATATATATATATATATATATATAAAAGCCATAACACGCCTCTCTGGAACAATGTCACACAAACCCATAATTTCACCAACAAATGGAAGTTTTATCACAGAACTAATCCAACAGAAATCCCAGGAAACTAGCGAGAACGCAAAACCAACATGATAAAAGCGGCCATTTGTTGCCATTTTGTCATTTAGCCTACTGAAATATTTAAAACCCAAGCATCGATGTTTTACCACAGTTTTACAATAAGTGATACATTGATCATAATGAAGGAGAGCTAAATATGGATAGGACAGTCCTGTATTAAAAAGACGAAACGAGACTTACAGATAAAATAAATACATGATTGTGATTGTGCCAATATGCTTTGCCATGTTGACTATAGTAATGGTTAAAGCGCATCGTATATAAATTTCTGCCTTATACAGTGACCAGAATCCAAATCGGATCACAAAAATTGCTGTGTCTGAAAGTGAGTTTTGAGCTAAAATTAAGTCTTAAATGCTGATGTTAGCTAAAATCATCCGCGCCCACAGCGGTGTCGTCTCCAGACTCAGATAAACTTTTGTTCGCAACCACTCCTCAAGCCCGAGCTGGCCCGCTTTGGACCAAGGTATTCAGCCGTTGGTCCAGAGGATGCCCTAAAGAGGCCCATTCAAGCCCCAGAAGTTACAGTGGAAATGCGACGGGCCCTGGACCGCACTAGCACACCCGCTTTTGGGCCGAGAGTGGAAACGCGGCTACTGAAGCATTGAATAAATGTTGTCCACAAATTATTAGGATATATCGAAAATTTAGCAACGGTGCATGGTGAATCAAAGTCCTCTGAAGTCCTCACAGTTGGATCATCTCTTCACAGGAGACAAAATGGTAACAACCTAATACCTTAATGCCTGCCCTTGAATACCAGTGTAATTTTGCAGTTGATCTAATGATCTCTAGCAGGGTTCCTCAAACTCTGTCCTGGAGGGCCACTGTTCTGCAGAGTTTCGCTCCAACCCTGGTCAAACACACCTGAGCAAGCTTTGATCAGGGTTGGAGCTAAACTCTGCAGGACAGTGGCCCTCCAGGACAGAGTTTGAGGAACCCTGATCTATTGTGTCGAACGCTGCACTAAGATCAAGTAAAACTAATATTGAGATATAGCCTTCGTCAGAAGCTAAAAGGAAGTAATTTGTCATTTTAACGAGCGCAGTTTCTGTGCTATGGTGGGGCCTGAATCCAGACTGAAATTTTTCATAGATATCATTTGTTTGCAAGAAAGATCACAACTGAGCTAACCCTAGCCCATTTGTATTATCTGCGTGAATGTTAAAATCTCCAACAGTTAATGCTTTATTGACGTTGACCAATAAGTCGGAGAGAAAATCCGCAAACACTTTTAAGAATTCAACATAGGGCCCTGGAGGTCTATACAAGGTAGCCAAAGCAAGAGATAACTGGGATTTTTTTCTTGTATCTGAGAGTGTAACATTTAGCACAAGCACTTCAAATTAATTAACCCTGTGTCCTGTTTTCTGAGTAACATTAAGAATATCTCTATAGATAGTTGCAACACCGCCACCGTGACCAATCAGACGGGGCTTGTGCATATAACAGTAGCCTGGTGCAGTAGACTCATTAAGACCGAAATAATCATTTGGTTTAAGCCAGGTTTCAGTAAGGCAGAATACATCACAACTACCATCTGTGATGTTTATAATAACCACCTTGGGCGTGAGCAATCTAATGTTTAGGAGCCCTAGCTTTAGAAATTCACTAATTTTGAGATTTTCTGGTTTAATCACGATCAGATTTTTTCTAGATCCTATAGATTTATAGTTTGACCTCACTAATTGGGGAATAGTCTCTATATATTGTCCTACACTCACACTTCTATTGAGGTATTAAATGGGTAGAACAAAGACTGATTTGAGGTTTGACTTACTAGTCGTATGGTGCGTAGTGTCTTGGAGATGTTGTCTGACAGAAGATCCACTCTGTTCATTACACCAAGACATTAACCATTCATTTACAGCCAATAATCTTTTGAACCTTTCCGGTCCGGACACAATGGTCCTTGTCACGGCGATGTGTTGTGTACGTTTCTATCAGTCTCATGAAGTCCCTCTTCAGAACCTCCGATGCTCTCGTCACCATTTAGGACCGGCGTTACCTGCGCAACGACATCTAGAACACAAGTACCAGGAAAGCAGTGACTGCGCATATTACCTTTAGCTGAGGTAGCGCAGACGTGCCGGATGATGGAGTCGCCGATGACCACTGCGTTGCGTTCCATCTTGCGAAGAGGGGAGAAGCGGTTCCAGTTGGAGATCTCGAATACTGGGG
This sequence comes from Gobio gobio, assembly GCF_949357685.1. Taxonomy (NCBI): domain Eukaryota; kingdom Metazoa; phylum Chordata; class Actinopteri; order Cypriniformes; family Gobionidae; genus Gobio; species Gobio gobio. The sequence continues at coordinate 55,588,054 of NC_137114.1, forward strand.
GCGGCGGAGGGGGAGAGGTTCTCGCCTTTTTACAGAATTTTTTCTAGCTTGATTACGTTTAGTTCCCCATCTATACAGTTCACTCGTATTGCATCACTAGATGTGATGGGAAAAACTCACGTTTCTCCGAATGTTGAAGCCTTTATTAAATAATGCAGTGAAACTGCACAAGTCAAAGCAGTGCCAGAATCTGCACAAGCCTATTGGCTGAGCAGTGCAGTTTGCACAAACCAATGGCGATGCAGCTTATCTGTGCGAACCAATGTGTGCTTAGCCCGCCGAATCGAGCGCTGCAGCCCGCCAGAATGGGCGGAGCATCCATTCATAAAATTGGCTCATGTGGCCATAGGATTCTGATTAATTCTCCTTCAGCGACAATCATCTCCTCTCTGAACTCCGAGACAAGACAGAAGAAGCCTTCTCGTCGTCGAAAAAACCTCTCAGTGGATCAAGCTGATTCAGCGTCTCCGCGGCTGTCCGGCGATTACTGTATGGGCAAATTTCTGTGCTCTTTCGCTGACACTTGGCGGCTGAGAATAACGCTCCTCCTCTGCAGAGCTTATTTCTCTAAAGAGCATATTTTTGTTGCCGTTTGTTTTAAAATGTCACACCTCTGAACATGTCGCTTGCCGGGTCTGCCCCCACAAGCCAAGCTCATTGCAGACGGTCGCTCTCAGTATCTTTGTGAAGGCAGAGGTCGACCTCTTGCCTCAGAAGACAACTGTCACTTCCCAATCTTCTTCTCGAAAGACAGGGATTTACACTTTTTCCCCATGACCGATCCCCATGAGGAAGGACATGATGGGGTTTTGGTTTCCTTGCCACTGTTGCCTCTGGCTTGGCGTGCTCAGTTGGGGACACTAAATTTTTCAAATAAACATCGAAATAAATCTAAATAATAAACTAAATTAACCATTTAAACTAAATTACTGATCGAATTATTGATCTAAAGCCCACACTGTCGCTGTGTGATGGTTGAGATGGGCTGATGACATCAGCGTTTTTTCCGGAGTGGCTATGCGGCTGAATAAATTTATGCTGCATTATTTTCCTGTTTAACACTGTAAAGCTGCTTTGAAACAATCTACTTTGTGAAAAGCGCTATATAAATAAAGTTGACTTGACTTGACATCCTTTCCCAGGTGAAAGGAATAATTTGGCACCCCCAATCCAAGTTGTGGGCTCTCCATGTATGGAGCTAACATATGTTCCAGCATCCTAACCACCTCCCAGAGAGAGTCCCATCTCTGAGACTAGAGCCCCATCCACGACATGCCTCTACACCCTTAAGTGGTCTGTTTTCTCTGACTGGTGTATAGTCCGGAACGAAGACCCAACTTCCTATCTTTTCTACAAAAGCTGATGGACACGGGCCGTACGCTCAAAGTCTATGTGGCGGTTCATACCACGTTCCTGTAGCTGGCAAGGCTTGTCTCAAGGCAGGAACAAACTGGTTGTTCATTTTCCATACGGGGCCTTACCATCCCCACATGGGACCTTAGGGCCTCCCTTCGAGCCGCTACAGTCGGCTAAAATACGGCCACTTTTGACTAAGACCGCCCTCCTGCTAGCTTTAGCATCGGTCAACCAAGTGGGTGACTTGCAAGTGCTGTCCGTGAGCGCATAATGCCTTGATGACTTTGGGCCTAACGACTACAAAGTAGTCTTCAAACCAAGACACAGCTATGTGCCTAAGATGCTCTCTACTCCGATCAGGGCACAGGTCATTTCGCTGGCTGCTCTTCCCACTTCGGAAGAATTACACTAACTCTGCCCCGTTCTGGCACTAAGAGCATATATAGAGCACTCTGCCCAGTTCAGAAAGTCAGAACAGCTCTTTGTGTGCTTCGGAGGCTGCACCAAAGGGCATCCGGTCACAAAGGAAAGATTATCCCGCTGGAACACCATTGCATTGGCCTACACTTCAATGGGACTTCAGTGCCCCATCGGTGTAAGAGCTCACTCCACCAGAGGCATGGCCTCTTCCTGGGTGTGGTCCAGTGGCATATCCATTGGCGACATCTGTCCACCTTCGCCAGGTTTTACAACTTGGACGTTCCTTTACTAAAAGCACGAGTCCTTTCTGTTTAGCTGGGTTTGACCTCTGAGCCCCTGGAGGCTCCGGCTCATAGTCTGAGCCCCTTTTTTAGTTGGGTGAATACCTCACCCTTGCTTAGCCATACTGCTCTCTAATGCCTTATATACAAGTGTCTTAGACTGGGGCTTTACAACAATTGTTGTTCTGCAATCATAGCATGGCGTGATTGGATTGGTTAACCTTCGCATTTAGCAATGCAAAACGAATGAACGATATCCATAGGGAAAGTACTCGGCTCTCTGAGACAACGGGAACGAGTATTGTGTAGCTGGCCATGCTATTATGCTACCCAGACTAGCCGTTTGTCGCTTCAATCGAGTTAATCTGAATCCTATGGCGAGTCAAACCCGTTTTATGAATGGATGCTCCACCCATGGATGGATGCTTGGTTCGCACAATCCGCTGCATCGTCATAAGTTTTTGTAAACTACACTCCTCAGCCAATAGGCTTGTGCAGATTCACTGGGTTATTCAATAAAGGCTTCAACATTTGGAGAAAAGGGAGTTTTTCCCATTGAGTGAAATTTGTACTATTGCTTAAATTATTTACTTGGTTTTATTATACATTTTATCAACCCCTTATCAAACAAAATTCAAATGTTTTTTACCACTTGATACCATCACGGTACTGTCACAGCACTTTTTTTGTCATGGTGTTTGGAAGACGTTAAGACATTAATGAATATGATCAGTTAAAATGTATTCACACGTTTTTGATAGATTATCCGTCATTAATCTTGTGGTTTTTATGAGATTTCTAGATGCGGCACACTCGAAATAAACACATCTGATATTTTAACCCAACAGTTGGATCGTGCTTGCCGAAAATACAATTTAAAGCTACAGAAAACATGCCAGTGTTGTAAACAAACCTGAAAATTGTGTTTCTGTGTCATTCTGTGTGATAATAGTCAGTACCTGAGAGTGTTTGTGGAGCAGAAGATGTGCTGGGAGAAGCCGATTCGGATGGAGGGAACTTATTTGGTGTAACTTTAAAATAAGGTCTCATTTGTTAACAGTAACAAATGCAGCTATATATATTTTAAATGCACTTATTTAACATGTAAGCATTTGACAGGCACTTTTACCCACGTGCATTCGTTTTATACACTGGATATTCGTCACATTAATAAAAACTAAAACAGCTGAGGATCATTTCTGGTGTTAAAGCTGCATCTGTGCACTAGATACATCACCGAACCTACAGGAATTATAGATAGACGTGTTTAGTTGCTTACAGACTGAGAAACAATCAGCAACCCAAACAGTCTGGCATCTACCATCCAAATCACAAAACTCACACCTGCATCAAGTATTAAATTCATTTAAATGTTTACAAAAATATTGTACAAATGAGATCTACACACAGCTATACAAATGGAAACGTAGACTAACTATAAAACCGCTGGTGATTTTCCTGAGAAACACACGAGCTGCTCTAGAATCTCCTGCAGGTGTGTGTATCGGCACTGCTTCAGTAATGATGGACTTTAATCTGGTTGTTGTCGTCAAGGCTGAGCTGAACTAACCCGCCGCTGCTGGACCCGGTCCTGAGGTTTGGGAACAGAGGACTGTGTGTGGCGCTCAGGAAAACAGCACGAGACACAGAGCAGCTCATTCACTGCGTGAGAAATACAGGTTTACTCCAGTATGTGTGTGTTCAGGGGAGAACATTTCAGAGATTTCAACCTCCCCAGCCAGTTCTTTAGAAATAAACACGCTCTCCTTGAGGAAAAGCATCAGGCCGGTAAGGATACATGTTGCGGTTTTTCCGTTGAGCCTCCAGCCAGCGTTTGTTTCCTTCAATCAGACCCTGCAGCCGCTGACCCTCGACCTCAGCTGATGGACGCAGACTCGACAGACTGCACACACACACACAATAATAGCCATTTACACCCATTATATGACTGTGGAAGACTGGGGTGTGTGTGTGTGTGTGTGTGTGTGTGTGTGTGTGTGTGCGCTCACCTTGGTGGTGTGTATCCCGAGTAGGTCATGTGAGCTCTGCTGGATTCTGTGGAAGCAGAGATGATGTTCAGGCGACGAGCAGGTGATGACGAGTGTGTGTGTGTGTGTGGCCTGGTAAACCCTACGTTATGGGGACAAAATGTCCCCACAAAGATGGCAATATCCGAAATCCTCGTCCTTGTGGGGACATTTTTTGGTCCCCATGAGGAAAACATCTTATAAATCAGACTAAATTATGTTTTTTGAAAATGTAAAAATGCAGAATGGGTAGGTTTAGGGGCAGGGGCAGTGTAGGGGGATAGAATATACGTTTTGTACGGTATAAAAACCATTACGCCTATGGAAAGTCCCCATAAAACATGAAAACCCAACATGTGTGTGTGTGTGTGTGTGTGAGTCTCACCTGTGCTCAGGCCCGGCCAGCGGTTCTGCAGTGAGTCTGTGGATCTGTGTGCGAGTCCATTGGACAGCGAGGGGTTTACAGGCCACGCCCACGAGGGACGAGATGGTAGAGGTGTGGTCAGAGTGGGCGGAGCCTGTTTGTGGGACAGTGAACCCAAAGCTCCTAACACAGAGTTCAGCTGACCTGAGATCAGCTGCAGAGAGTCGGCCAACTGCTGCACCTTCACTGGAACTGAAAGACGATCAGACACTCGTGAAACTGCATGAACATGAACACTAAAGCGCCCCTAGACGCCATTTTAAAGGTTCCTAATTTTGTTTTGGCGTTTCCTACAGGTTTTCCTATAGTTTTACATGCATCCAAGCTAAAATTCTCATAATATCCAGTGCAGCATCAGGGTCTCACAGTGTCAAACACTTCGATCAAGGATTCAGTCTCTCTAAACCCCGCCTTCCTGAGAGTGTGATACGAACAGTAATGCTGCGTTCACACCAAACGCGAATAGAGCGTCTGGCGCAAGCGATTTCAATGTTAAGTCAATGGAAAGGCGCGATGGACGCGATTCCGCCTCATTCGCGCATCCAGAAGCGAATTGGACGCGAATTGAGCGTCTTGCGCGATACGCGAGTGGTGCTTTTTGTGCATTCACGCGTTTTAAGCGGATTCGCATCTGACGCCCAAGTTGAAAAATTTGAACTTTGGCGTCAATTCGCAACGCGTTAACCAATCAGGAGCCTGCTCGCTGCTGTTACGTGGTGACGATGAGAAACCCTGCATAATTAAAAAATACTACTATTGTGTCACAATACTACTATTGTGTTTTTCAGGTGAGAATGTAGTTGTTTAAAGCTCAAATATGTGGTTTATTTATAAAGAGAGCACCTAATTTTTAAAAATTATCTGGCGTTTTCGGAGTTGTGAGATCCAGGCGATCAGCGGCGATCAGCGGCGATCAGCGGCGCTCAGCGCTCATAACCCCGGCGAGAGCAGCCTTTCCTCGGCCAGTCCTTCTGGCGTCTGCCGCTGGCTCTGATGTCCTGTAGTGGTGCATCTTGTGTGGATCTAACGGCCGATCTTTGCTCTCATGAATCATCATTTGTTGTCTGCCAAATAGTTTTGACTGAGGGCGAAGAGAAGTTTCATAATTTTACTTTTTAAGGATATTTAAATAAACATGCAGTGAAGATAATGTAGGCGTTGCCTGGACCCCATTTGTGTGGCTATTAATGCTTAATATATTTTAAATGAAAATGAAATGAGGCAGAGTGGTGTTTTATGACATATTTCTCCTGGCGCGCCTTGAACGCACATCTATTTTGCTTCAAAAGCTCAATTTATACGCGCCTCCAATTCGCTGTGGACGCGCAAATGGATTCAAAATGTCCGCGCGTGAAACTAGACACGGTAGACGCGATTTTGACGCTCTATTCGCGTTTGGTGTGAACGCAGCATTACGATGGCGTGTGTTTTACCGCATCAACCTCATCAAAGTGGATTTGCTTTGGCAGCAGAAAACAGCGTCTCCTCCACATGAGCAACACCAACCAAACTCTTCCAGTCTCAGAGACGACTAGTGTTTGAGGGCGGGGCATAGAGACGCTGTTCAGCCAATCAAGACCACAGGAGGACAGTATGCAAATTAGTTACAAACCTACGAATGTTCAGCAGGAAGTGAGACTGAATTACTGACGACTGGTTTCAGCTCAGAATCAAGACAAAAACTCAATTTATCTGCACTTTGATCTTTCAGACATTTTACATTCACAAACAGCTCTAACACACACTGCATTACATACTACGTAATATAACAATAGGGGCACTTTGTGCGTGTATGTGTGTGTGTGTGGACTGGTAATCCCTACGTTATGGGGACAAAATGTCCCCACAAAGATGGCAATATCCGAAATCCTCATCCTTGTGGGGACATTTTTAGGTCCATGAGGAAAACATCTTATAAATCAGACTAAATGATGTTTTTTGAAAATGTAAAAATGCAGAATGTCTCCTGTGATGGGTAGGTTTAGGGGCAGGGGCAGTGTGTGTGTGTGTGTGTGTGTGTGTGTGTGTGTGTGTGATGGGTAGGTTTAGGGGCAGGGTCAGTGTGTGTGTGTGTGTGATGGGTAGGTTTAGGGGCAGGGTCAGTGTGTGTGTGTGTGTGTGTGTGTGTGTGAGTGATGGGTAGGTTTAGGGGCAGGGTCAGTGTGTGTGTGTGTGTGTGTGTGTGTGTGTGTGTGTGTGTGTGTGTGTGTGTGTGTGTGTGTGTGTGTGTGTGTGTGTGATGGGTAGGTTTAGGGGCAGGGTCAGTGTGTGTGTGTGTGTGATGGGTAGGTTTAGGGGCAGGGGCAGTGTGTGTGTGTGTGTGTGTGTGTGTGTGTGTGATGGGTAGGTTTAGGGGCAGGGGCAGGGGCAGTGTGTGTGTGTGTGTGTGTGTGTGTGTGTGTGTGTGTGTGATGGGTAGGTTTAGGGGCAGGGGCAGTGTGTGTGTGTGTGTGTGTGTGTGTGTGTGATGGGTAGGTTTAGGGGCAGGGGCAGTGTGTGTGTGTGTGTGTGTGTGTGTGTGTGTGTGTGTGTGTGTGTGTGTGTGTGTGTGTGTGTGTGATGGGTAGGTTTAGGGGCAGGGGCAGTGTGTGTGTGTGTGTGTGTGTGTGTGTGTGATGGGTAGGTTTAGGGGCAGGGGCAGTGTGTGTGTGTGTGTGTGTGTGTGTGTGATGGGTAGGTTTAGGGGCAGTGTAGGGGGATAGAATATACGGTATGTACGGTATAAAAACCATTACGCCTATGGAAAGTCCCCATAAAACATGAAAACCCAACAAGTGTGTGTGTGTGTGTGTGTGTGTGTGTGAGAGAGAGAGAGAGAGTGTGTGTGTGTGTGTGTGTGTGTGTGTGTCAAGTCAAGTTCATTTATATAGTGCTTTTTACAATACAGATTGCTTTAAAGCAGCTTTACAGTGATAACAGGAAGTTAACATTGTTTAGACATTTAGACATAGATATTGTTTTGGCTGTACATCATCTCTAGAAATAAGTTGACAGAACTGGGCTAATATGGTCACACTTCCTGGTTCTAGTAAGAACTGGAGCTGCTGCGTTTTGGACCAGCTGGAGTTTATTTATTAAGCTAGCAGGGCAACCACCCAGTAGAGCATTACAATAATCTAGCCTTGAGGTCATGAACACATCAACTAACTGTTGTGTGTGTGTGTGTGTGTGTGTGTGTGTGTGTGTGTGTGTGTGTGTGTGTGTGTGTGGGCATGTTTTTGTGAAATATCAGGACACAAATGTGTATAATGACATGGGTGTGACATAGGTATTACAAAAAGAGGGTGAAATATGAGGACGTTCCCCATGTCCTCACTTTTCAAAATGCTTATAAATCATACAGAATGAGTTTTTTTTTCACAGAAAGTGAACTGCACAGTCTCCTGTGAGGGTTAGGTTTAGGGGCAGGGTCAGTGTAAGGGGATAGAAAATACGGTTTGTACGGTATAAAAACCATTATGTCTATGGAATGTCCTCACATTTCACAAAAACAAACATGTGTGTGTGTGTGTGTGTGTGTGTGTGTGTGTGTGTGTGTGTGTGTGTGTGTGTCACCTGTTCCCTCCGGGCTGTAGATGCTGCTCATCTCTGACTCGGTCACATCAAAAGTCACTTTCCGATCAGCTGACCTCTCGACGTCCTCACATGACACCTGTGACACACACAAACAAATGCGCCTTGTGGAATTTACTGTATAATGTCGGCTGAATAAATCATATGGCGATATGGCCGAGTGTGTGTGTGTGTGTGTGTGTGTGTGTGTGTGTGTGTGTGTGTGTGTGTGTGTGTGTTGTACCTCCTCAGTCAGGGAAGTTTCGAGCTGGTTGAGTTTCTCCTCTTTTTCTTTCAGTAGTGTTTGACCCCTGTGAAGCGTCTCCCTCAGCTCGGCTAGATCCCTCACCTCCTACACACACATACACACACGTAATAATGACTGCAGACACAGGTCTGACTCTGCACACACACACACACACACCTGCTGCAGGTTGTGGTAGAGCTGCTGTGTCGAGCTGCCGGGCGAGGGGTCCTTCAGACTGCTGTGAGCCGCCCGCAGCGCTGCCTGTCTGTCTGACACGTGAACGCTCTGCCGCTCCAGAAACTGCCGCGCCCTGAGGAGAGACACGCTCTCATTCCACATGTACTGCCTCACACTGAGAGAGAGAGAGAGAGAAGCACACACTCAGCCCCACTGAGCCTCATGCTGGTTTGGAGGCTGATGTTAATCTAGCTCATACTCGTCTGCGCTGGCGTCGCTGGCGTCTCCTGACCGCACCGCTGGGGCGTCCAGATCCTCCAATCGCAGGCCGTTCTCAGTCTTCCTCCTGCTCTTCTTCTGCTGCTCTTCTGCTGTGTCCTGCTGCGGTTCCCTCTCCGTTCTGCCCCTCAGCTCCAGCTCACTGCACACACACACACACACACACACACAACGGCCGGGTCATTCTGCGTCCTGTCACCTGATGGCCTTCGGGTTCCTCACCACTGGCTTGTTTAGTTTGGGACACTTCTGATATGATCTTCTATTATTGATTGAGTGCAGTGACACCATTGGACGAGAACAGCGCTGTCTTCTGTAGAGCTGCTTATGGCTCAACCGGACTGATCATATTTGAGGAATTTATGCAACATTGATTAAGTGTCTGTGTGTGTGATTTTCTGTGTGTATGTGTGAGAGTGTATGAGTGTGTGTGCGTGAGTGAATAAGTGTGTGTGCGAGTGTGACTGTGTGTGAGTGTGTCAATGTGTGTATATGACTGTGTGTGATTTTGTTTGTGTATGTGTGTGAGTGTGTGTGAGTGCATGTGTGAATAAGTGTGTGAGAGTGTGACTGTGTGTGATTTTGTTTGTGTATATGTGTGAGTGTGTGTGAGTGCATGTGTGAATAAGTGTGTGAGAGTGTGACTGTGTGTGATTTTGTTTGTGTATATGTGTGAGTGCATATGTGAATAAGTGTGTGCGAGTGTGAATGTGTGTGATTTTGTGTGCGAGTGTCAATACGTGTGTGTATGTGTGAGAGTGTACGTGCCTGTGTGAATAAGTGTGTGTGCGAGTGTGAATGTGTGTGATTTTGTGTGCGAGTGTCAATGTGTGTATATGACTAAGTGCGATTTTGTTTGTGTATGTGTGAGAGTGTACGAGTGTATGTGTGTGTAGGTGTGTGTGTGAGTGCATGTGTGAATAAGTGTGTGTGAGTGTGAATGTGTGTGATTTTGTGTGTGAGTGTGAGTGTGTGTATATGACTGTGATTTTGTTTGTGTATGTGTGAGTGTATGCTTATATTTCACACAGAACAAGTTTTTTTTCACAGAAAGTGAACTGCACAGTCTCCTGTGATGGGTAGGTTTAGGGACAGTGTAAGGGGATAGAAAATACGGTTTGTACGGTATAAAAACCATTACGCCTATGGAATGTCCTCACATTTCACAAAAACAAACGTGTGTGTGTGTGTGTGTGTGTGTGTGTGTGTGAATGTGTGTGATTTTGT
>NC_137114.1:55598243-55608243 GCF_949357685.1 Gobio gobio
CCAAAAAGGGATGGGTCGCTCAGACCGATTCTGGATCTGAGGCGTCTGAACAAAGCTCTTATGAAAAGATTGTTCAAGATGCTCACGACCAAGCAGATCCTCGCGCATATTCGCCCGAGAGATTTGAAAGATGCATATTTTCAAATCAAGATAACGCCGCGTCACAGGCCATTCTTACGATTCGCCTTCGACGGCCAGGCTTATCAATACACCGTCCTTCCGTTCGGCCTGTCACTAGCACCCCGTACATTTACGAAGTGCATGGACGCGGCCCTCGCTCCTCTGAGAAATCGAGGGATGCGAGTATTGAACTATCTGGACGATTGGCTCATCCTGGCGCAGTCGGAGGCCGAGCTCCTCGCCCACAGGGCAATGCTGCTCAGCCATCTGGACAGCCTGGGGCTCACGGTCAATTGGACCAAGAGCTCATTAGTGCCCACGCAATCAACCTCATTTCTGGGTTTGAATCTGGACACTGTGGCAATGTCAGCCCGCCTGTCACCCCAACGCGCGCGCCAAGTTCGGCGCATGGCTGCGTACTTCCGGCCGGGCAAAATCGCACCTCTCAAGCTTTTTCAGAGGATGCTGGGACGTATGGCCTCAGCTGCAGCTGTGCTCCAGCTGGGCTTAATGCGCATGCGCCTGCTGCAATGCTGGTTAAACGCCCGAGTGCCTCACAGAGCCTGGGCGTCCGGAGGCTTCAGGATCAGAGTGACTCAGGGCTGCGTGTCAGCCCTAGAGCCCTGGTTAGTAGCCGACTGGTACCAGAGGGGAGTGACGATGGGAGCCATCTCACACCGCAAGGTCATCTCGACGGACGCCTCCACCACGGGTTGGGGCGCCGTTTTCGAGGGCAGATCAGCCTCGGGCCTTTGGTCGAGCGAGGAAAAACTCCTACACATAAACACATAGTTTGGAGATGATAGCGGTAGAGAACGCGCTCAGGCAGTTTCTCCCGCTTATACGAGGACACCACGTGTTAGTCCGGTCGGACAATACCACAGTGGTGTCCTACGTGAACCGGCAGGGCGGTGTCAGGTCCAGATGTCTGGGCAATCTGACAGAACGCCTGCTCGTGTGGGCACACAGCTCGCTGCACTCGCTGAGAGCTGCGCATGTGCCGGGCCACCTCAATGTGGGCCCGGACAAGCTGTCCAGGGGCCTCATTCTCCCAGGAGAATGGTCCCTGCACCCCCAGACAGTCCAGCTGGTATGGCGCCTGTTCGGCAGAGCGGAGCTCGACCTCTTTGCAACAAAAGAGAACGCCCGCTGCCCGACGTTTCTGTCCAAAAGCGAGGATGCGCTGTCCCAACCTTGGCCCAGCCTCCCGCTGTATGCTTTCCCGCCGATTTCCCTATTGCCCCAGGTCATAGCGAAAATCAGGGAGACGCGCCGCCCTGTGCTCCTTATAGCACCGCGCTGGGAGAACCAGATTTGGTACCCAGAGCTGGTGAAGCTGTCGCACTCACCCCCCTGGCCAGTTCCGCTGAAAGCAGACCTCCTCTCTCAAGCAGGAGGGTCAGTTTGGCATCCCCATCCAGAGCGATGGTCTCTGCATGTATGGGTGACCAACGGATACCCGTTGACCTGCCCGAAGGGGTTATGAACACGATTTCACACTCTAGAGCCCCCTCGACGAGGCGGTTATATAGTTCTAAGTGGTCGGTGTTCACTGAGTGGTGTGTTTCCAAGGGATTGGACCCACAGCAATGTGGGGTCCAGCGGGTGCTCTCCTTCCTCCAAGAGCTTTTGGAACTGGGCAGGTCCCCTTCAACGCTCAAAGTGTATGTGGCGGCTATAGCAGCGTTCGCTCAGACGACGCTAGGTAGCACGCTAGGAAGGAACAAGCTCATCATCCGTTTCCTCAGAGGAGCCAGACGGATGAATCCCCCGCGGCCCCCATCGGTTCCTATATGGGATCTGGCCTTGGTCCTAGAGGCCCTGAAGGCTCATCCCTTTGAACCGCTCGAGACTGTGGAACCAAGGTTCCTTTCGCTAAAAACCGCATTTCTGATAGCTCTGGCTTCAGTGAAACGCGTGGGGGATCTACACGCGCTCTCAGTGAGCTCGACGTGTATGGAGTTCGGTCCTAATGACTCTAAGGTCATTCTCAGACCGAGGCATGGTTATGTCCCCAAAGCGATCAGCACTCCCTTCAGGGCGCAGATTATCTCCCTCTCGGCTCTGCCAGCATCCGACAAGGGGGACGGTGGCAATATCCTCTGCCCTGTCAGGGCATTGAGGGTTTATGTCACACGCTCCGCCGCCTTCAGGCGTTCTGAGCAGCTATTTGTTTCGTTTGGTGGGCGCACTAAAGGTCTCGCCTCCTCGAAACAGACCCTGTCCAGGTGGATAGTGGACGCGATTGCAACTGAATACGCTTCCAAACACCTGCAGTGCCCGCTAGGTGTCAGAGCACACTCCACCAGAGGCATGGCCTCTTCGTGGGCTTGGGCCAGAGGGATTTCCATCCACGATATCTGTATGGCGGCAGGCTGGGCCTCCCCGTCTACGTTCGTGAGATTTTACAATCTGGAAGTTCCTGCCTTACAGGCGAAAGTGTTATCAGTTCAATAAGGCTGTTGGTTCTGCCCAGTGTTTCTGCGCAGACATAGCTCACATACTGGTAGTAAGTTCGGTACTAGACTCATGTGAATTTGAAGGAGACCGGCGGTGCCGTTCCCTCATTTACGAGACGAGCTGTTGTGAGTTTGAAGGTGACCGGCGGTGCCGTTACCTCACTCATATAACAAAATATTGTGAATTTGAAGGCGACCGGCGTTGCGTTCCCTCATTCATGAGACAAGGTGTGGTGAATTTGAAGGAGACCGGCAGGTGCCGTTCCCTCATTCATGGGACAGGGTGTTGTAACCACCTGTTGTAACCACCCGTCAGTTCAAATGAAGTGTCTGTATATGTGGTGGCCCGTTTTCTTTACCGGCCACCCTGCCTGAGCAGTGTTTTTTCCCCGGTTCCCTGGGATACATATGCTGTATGCGAGGCGCGCACGGCGTTGACAATATGTTCCCATAGCGTAAGGAACTTACGCAATACGAGAGAACCTCTCGTAAGAGAACGATACTCGGTTACTTAACGTAACCTCGGTTCTCTCTAGAAGAGGGAATGAGTATTGCGTTCCTTGCCGTGCGCCCCGCGGGCTTTTACGCTTCAGAACTACGAAAACCGAATATGCAGCCCGTGAGCCCTGCTTATATACACGTGGCCACGCCCCACCTGTAGGCAAATGAAGCCAGGTCATTGGTCGCCACGTCACGCGGGCTCACAGATAGGCTGCTGCAGTTGCCAGCAGAGCAGCCAATAGCACGCTGGAATAGCCTGCTATGGTCTGCCAGGCTGCCGCACTGCGTTGACAATGTTACAAAATTAAGGATAATTTTGGGTTTTTCAGAAATCTCGAAGAAAGAATACTTTCCCGTAGTGTAAGGAACTTACGCAATACTCGTTCCCTCTTCTAGAGAGAACCGAGGTTACGTTAAGTAACCGAGTATCGTTATAGAAGGCCAGAACACAATGCCTCGTGCCCTGCGTTTGGTTGCATCAAGGCCGGGGTGACCTCTGTGAATAATGGTGATATACTCACTGCGCAATGACTCTGGAACAACTGTTCTCTGTCCCTTCATGAGTACACCTTCCTCAACTGTGAGCTCATCCCTGAAAGGAAAATACTCACGAATTTCTGCTGGCAGCTTTGATTGGCTAGAGGGCCATCCTGACTTGATAATACTGCAGAGTCGTTGAAGGACAGGATCTTGTGCTGTGTGAGTTAGAAGCTCTTTCAGTTTGGAAGACGAGATGTGTTGAATTGACATGACCTCGAAGTCAGATCTGTCATCAGTTTGTTCATCTGGTGTGTCTCTGGGAGAATGTGACAATGTGTCGGCAAGGAACATGTCTTTCCCTTTCTTGTACGTGATTGTGAAGTTGTACTTCTGCAATCTTAGCATCATGCGTTGCAGCCTTGCTGGAGCTATATGGATAGACTTGTTGAGGATGGTTACCAATGGCTGGTGGTCCGTTTCAATGTTAATTTGTTTGCCATATATGTAATCATTGAATTTGGTGCACGCGAATACCACAGCCAGAAGCTCCTTTTCAATCTGCGCGTAACGCACTTCTGTTTGCGTCAGAGTACGTGAAGTGTACGCAACAGGAACATCCTCTTGAAGACACGCAGCTCCAAGTCCAAACTGGGAAGCATCACAGGTGAGTGTGACAGGTTTCTGGACGTCATAGTATTTCAAGGTGGGTGAACTAGAAATCCTGTGCTTCAGCTCTTCGAAAGCATCCTGATGCTGTTTAAACCAGCACCACTCCGTGTTTTTACAGGTCAGCCCACGCAGGGGTGCAGACAACTCACTGAGGTTTGGTATGAATTTTCCTAAGTAATTGATCATACCCAGGAAGCACTGCAGTGCAGTAACATTGTCTGGCGGCTGCATTTCTGTGATTGCTTTTGTTTTCTCTGGGTCAGGTTGTAGTCCCTTGCTTGTGAAAATATGACCCACATAGCTCACTTCACTCAGGCGGAATTTACACTTTTGGGAGTTCAGTCTTAAATTCACTTCACGAGCACGGTCTAACACTTTCTTCAAATTTGCATCGTGTTCCTGCTCGCCATTGCCCCCCACAATGATGTCATCAACTATGACTGCGCACGGGTAGCCAGCGAAGATCTGTTCCATAGCACGCTGAAAGACCTCGCTGGCTGAATTAATGCCAAAAGGCATCCGAAGAAATCTAAATCTTCCAAATGGCGTACTGAAAGTAGTCAGTAGGGATGACTTTTGATCCAGGGAAATCTGCCAGAATGAGCTTTTGGCGTCTAACACTGAGAATACAGTGGAGTTTGGCATTTGTGCTGCCACTTCTTCCACCGTGCGCATGGGGTGATGTGGACGTTTTAGAAACTTGTTCAGGTCCCTGGGGTCGATACACAGTCTTATTTCGTCTGAGTTTTTCTTGTGAGTGGCCACCATGGATGACACCCAATCTGTAGGCTCAGATATAGGAGTGATAACGCCGATAGCAACCATTCTTTCCAACTCTGTTTTTACCTTGTGTTGCATTGCCGCAGGAATTCTTCGTGCTGGACGGACGACAGGTTGTGCTTCTTTGTCAAGTTTCATGCAGTACGTTACAGGAAGCCTTCTTACTTCATCTTGGAAAAGATCTGCATATTCTGCGTTAATCTGTTGGGCGAAACTTGAGTTCTCTTTAAGACTGACCTGGTGCACTGCCTTATTGAGAGAAATGAGGCCCATCCGAAGACAGTCATAAAGTCCAAGCAGTGGCTGTACGTTTTTTTCTACAACGTAGAACTGGAGAGAATAGTTCTGGTCACTCAGGTTGCATGATAGCACCGTTGAACCCGCAGTCTGGATCTCCTCTCCACCATATGCACCAAGCTTCACATGGTTTGACAACTGAAGATTCTCTTCTTGCTTTACCTGTGCAAATGTCTGTATAGACATGATGTTGCATGAGGCTCCTGTGTCAATCTTTAGTTCGAGAGGTTTTCCATTGGTTTGGACTGTGCAAGATATTGCGGTTTTCTTTGACTGTTTTGTGTCAATTTCTGCCACCTTCAGGTGATTTAAGGAAACTCCATCTATAAAGAATGAGTCTTCACTGCTGTTTGAAACTCTTGCAACATCAATTTGATTTACAGTCTTTTTTAGATTTCGTGTACGATGAACTTTCATAGACTTACAGCATTTTTGGAAGTGGTTCCATTTGTTGCACCTGTGACACTGCTGGCCATATGCTGGACATTTCTCCCGTTTTGCCTCATGGTTACTTCCACAATTGTTGCAATTATTAATTTGTTGTGGGGCAGACCTGTCTGATCTGTGTTTTGGAGTACGAAACGGTTTTCTCTTTACTGTTTGTTGAACACTGTCCACATTTGTCAAATTGTGCTTTGGTCCTGCCAGTGTTTTAGTGTGCTGGTCTGTCAGTTCGTGTATTTGACATGTTTCAATGGCTTTTGTCAATGTTAGCTCGTTGTCACGCAGCAGGAGTTTTCTCATTCCATCGTTGAGTATCCCACACACAAGTCGATCCCTTATCAGTTCCTCCTGTAAATCTCCAAACCTGCAACTCTGTGCCTTGTTTCGTAGATCTGTTACATATGCCTCTATTGTCTCTCCTGGCTTTTGATTTCTTGTATTAAATTTGTGTCTTTCCATCGTTATGTTTGTCTGTGGACTGCAAAGTTCGCGAAACTTGCGTTTAAGACATTCCGGGTCCTCACGTGATTCAGCCGCGGTAATTATTCGTCGGTTTTCTCCCTCACCTGCATGAACAGCGGGTGAATAGACGAACGTTCGTTCGCGCTCAATGGCCTCTGAGCCAGCTAGATTAAGCAGTATGAAAGCTTTTGTGAGGCTCTTTTTTGCGAGGCTCTTTCTCTGAGTGTGCAGCAGCAATAAATTTGTCAAATTCCTGCTCAAACACACGCCAATTTTGGGCGATATTGCCATCAAAGACAAGTGGATCGGGTCTGCGGAACCCTTCAGCCATGTTTATTGAGCGCTGAACGATAGTGGCTTACTGTGCAAATGTCCGTTGGAATAATACCTTCATTCTTCGCTGCAGACGTTCACAATTCCGTGAGGGCCACTTCTGACACCATGTTGAATGTCGAGTGGCAAGGCAAAGGTTTGTTGGAATAACATATTTCTTTACTTGAAGAGATGCAGGAGTTTTACATACACATGTGTAACTTCATCACCGTCTCTCATACTGGCGCATGCGTAGATTGGATTTAAAGCTACAGAGCACTATGTTCTACAGCGGGCGATGCAAAGTAAGCGTGGTCCAGTTTGCACATACAAATTAGTTGCTTATATTTAAAAAATTAGCCTACAAAAGCATAAACAAGCCTGTTTAACCCATAAGAACCCGGACCAATTTATCCTTTTAGGAAAATTATGGGGCATATAAAACAGGCTTAATGGACCACTTGTAACATGTTTCTGCAGTTGTTTTTGAAATACAACCCCTCCTTGTGAGAGATCTATAATGTTACACATATGTGACATTGGGCGTTTATGAAAAAAAAATTATGTTACATATATACTGAGAAATAAATGCCCAATGTGACATTGGGCATTTATTTCTCAGTTTAAAAAAAACATTTAATAATTTTTTTGCTAAATAGCAGTTTTTTTCAGTTTCTTTTCTTTTCCACAACATTTATCAAAATGATGCATATTATTAAAAAATTATTAACAAAACATATCAAGCCATAGACGGATCTTCCAACACTTATCCCCTGCTTGCTGATTTTACTAGCATCTCTACATTTCACTGACAACAATGATTCTTAGAGTCTGAAAACAGTTGCGTAACATTTTGTCAGCCACCATGGTATGTCATTTTGTCATTTTCCCAAGTATGCATGATTTCCTGGCATTTGGTGCAGAGTCCCAGATTTTATATAAAACATAGAGAAAATATTTAACACTAAAACATTTTTTGAATCTGCTAAATTAATTGAGCAGCTCATTGATATTTGTCTTAATATGACAAATACATAACATCAAAATTCCACCAACTGTTGTAAGGTTAACAGCCCGATGTGACATATATGTCACCACAATATTTTATTATTTTTGTATTAAAATCAGGTTAAGTGTAATCTATGATAAGTTATTAAAATGTTAGAATTGTTGCATGGGTTGAAACATGCCTTTAGTAACAAAAACAAGCGTATTAAAAAATTGCTCACACTGCAACATGTGCTAACCAGACAGGCCACCATTCTGGAAATGTTGCCATGGTAACAAAAAATGCACAAATTGTCACATGACTGAACCTGGGTGTTCCTTATATGTCACTTAGGGACTTCCTGAGTTGAAATTTAGGGATATTGCTTTAAAAAGACCTTTCCAGATAATCACCAGTGTTTGTGACACCCGTGTCACTGTGGGTTCTTATGGTAAAGAAAAGTTCACGAAACTAAGTGAAAACTCACGAAAGTGTTTAGTGAAATTAGGAAACATTTAAGAGATCATAAATTGAGTTATATGTGTAAGTTAACGTTACATTTCTACATACATTTTGTTCTCATGTCACAAGTAATATCAAGGTTTATTTTGATCTGTTTTACATGATTCTTTTGTAGTGTGGTTTTCAGTGAAGTGTACTAAAATAAATATCATCACCTGTGTACAGTAGCCCAATTCTTCTCTACGCTTTTTCCTGATGGTTTATAGAACAATTACTTCGAGTCGCCATCTGTCGTTTCAAAGAATAGCACAATGGCGAGCGCATCAAGTATAAACGCCTCGTCCGTTTGGGGAGCTGGCGCGCGCCCACTCGCAAGGCAGACAGCCACGCCTCAACTACCGCAGGCGTTTTTTTCCACATTTTTATTTTATTTGAATATTAATTTTCACCTTCAAAATTCGTTTTTTTTTTTACCTATTCGAATATATATTCGGATTTAGAATATTTTGTTGACAGCCCTAGCATACAGATCAGATAAAATATAAATAAAAAGAATAAAATAAATAGGCCTACACTAAATATTCTTCACTGAAATAATTACCAAATTAAGATGACAAAACGAAAATACACTGAATCCGTAAGGTTTGAAGAACCGGAATCGTTTTTTTTTTTTTCAAATAAAAATAGCAGGCCTAAGCTACCTCCATCCACACCTTGTATGTTTTTTTGTTTTGTTCGTTTTTTTAAGTAACATGTCTAAATGATGTGGGTTAGTCTGAAGCGCAGCCTGTTGACAGTTAAACCCGCAGCAGAAAACAACCTCTCAATCCTTCGGTCTCCGCAGCACAAGCCTCTGCTGACAGCGCACGCCTAAATCTACCCAGAGTCTTCCTCTGTCGTTTCAAAGAACAGCACAACGGAGAGTTGTGCTGTTCTTTGAAACGACAGAGGAAGACTCTGGGTGATTTTTCTATAAACCATCAGGAAACAGCGGCAAGAAGAACATACGCGACAATGTTTACTTTAGTAAACTTGACCAAAACCACACTACGAAAGGCTTCAGATGGCACTGATGTTCCGAGAATACAGAGATAACGCCTCGCTAGAGTGGCCAGCCTCGGGAATCGCCTTTCATTTGCTTTCCACTCGTCAGGAGTAGGGATGTCACGGTACCAAAATTCCAGTTGTCAGTACCAATACCATAAAAATTGTACGGTACTCGGTACCAATTTCGGTACCACAGCTAAATGTTTTTTTTTTTTTTACTATTTAAAAAAAATATATTAAATGTATTAAGTTTATTATTTATGATAAAAGTAAATAATACAAACATTTAAAGGCTGTATGCTGTTTAAAATTAAACATTGTTTATAAAAAAAGATCAAGTGAAAAATAATCAACCATCTAGGCATAATTATTATTATTAGTAGAGACGTATTATTATTACATATAGCTAAATCTACTGTAGGCTACAACAGAAGCCTGATATATTCTGTAAATTTAAATTTTTTATACCAAACTTTTATTTTGACAGGTTGCCGTGTGACCCTTGAGTGTTTCTGGCTTTGGTGCATCCCTAATTTTAACAATGTGAACTAATGAGTATTTATATATATTTCATATTGAGAGCATTATGTTATTTATTTATTTTGTTTAAGTGGTCATGTTTAGCTTTGGAGATAGACTTAATGTGTGTTATTGTTCTCTACAGGTTGAGGGATTGTGGTGTGACAGATGAAGGTTGTGCTAATCTGGCTTCAGCTCTGAGATCAAACCCCTCACACCTGAGAAAACTGGATCTGGATAGGAATAATCTAGGAGACTCAGGAGTGAAGCTGCTCTCTGATGTACTGGAGAATCCTCACTGTAAACTGGAGAGACTGGGGTAAGATCATACGTGACTCTGACATGAAACTGAGTCTCTGTGTGTGACGAGTAGGGCGGGCGAGAGCCGTGAGAAAATGGCGCACTGTGAATTTTATAACTTAATTTATTCATACAGTAAAAAAATAGAATAGGGAATCAA